>NC_074670.1:11181859-11241859 GCF_029448725.1 Salvelinus fontinalis
ACACACACTTAGCTTACTGAGAGCACCAACACACTCAGATTTCTGAGAATGATACCAGACCAGATCAGCACACTGTGCATGGCTTTTATTTCTTCTTTATATAACTGCTTAAATATCAGACAACACAAGACAGGCTCCTGATCCACTCTGGTGATTGCCAATTACTATTTGTCTTGTTATTCCTTCCGGTCTTCTCATGGGTTGATGTGCTGTCTCATGGCAGACTCATGGCTGGATTTAATCCGTAGCGCCAAAGATCAGCGTTGTAGCGCGATTTAAATTTAAAGGGAATTTTTGATTGAGCCAAAATATGCAGCATTTTCTGAGAATGCTGAACCATTGCCTTTAAATTTCAATCACGCTACAATGCTGATTTCCAGGGCTACCAGTGGTGTAGCGGAGGGGAAACACAAGTCAACGCAGTTTACCTACACTTTTTTCTTTTTGCACGGCAGTTTACCCACCTTTTGCAGAAAAAGGCTTTGAAAGTATAGGGAGCATTACTTTTATCACCGCGACCGGCTGTCAGAGTTTACCCACCAATTGTTTTTACCACTACGTCACTGGGTGCTACAGATTGAACCCAAGCCTCAGTAGGGTTTTAGCTGTAAAAGAGAAACATCTACAGAATGTAAATCTGTCTGTACTTTGGTAGGAGTCCTCCAATTAGATCACACTTTGTATTGCAAATTTGATTTTCTATATTACATTTTTTATATCAATTTTAAATCTATTTATAGTCAGTTATTATTGTGTCCGAAGTGACTCCTGTTCAACACTCTTGTAATACACACATGTCACACCCCTCACAGCAGTAGTATGGTAACATGTCCCTCCCACCAGTAGTATGGTAACATGTCCCTCCCAGCAGTAGTATGGTAACATGTCCCTCCCAGCAGTAGTATGGTAACATGTCCCTCCCACCAGTAGTATGGTAACATGTCCCTCCCACCAGTAGTATGGTAACATGTCCCTCCCAGCTGTAGTATGGTAACATGTCCCTCCCAGCAGTAGTATGGTAACATGTCCCTCCCACCAGTAGTATGGTAACATGTCCCTCCCAGCAGTAGTATGGTAACATGTCCCTCCCACCAGTAGTATGGTGACATGTCCCTCCCACCAGTAGTATGGTAACATGTCCCTCCCAGCAGTAGTATGGTAACATGTCCCTCACAGCAGTAGTATGGTAACATGTCCCTCCCACCAGTAGTATGGTAACATGTCCCTCCCACCAGTAGTATGGTAACATGTCCCTCCCACCAGTAGTATGGTAACATGTCCCTCCCACCAGTAGTATGGTAACATGTCCCTCCCACCAGTAGTATGGTAACATGTCCCTCCCACCAGTAGTATGGTAACATGTCCCTCCCACCAGTAGTATGGTGACATGTCCCTCCCACCAGTAGTATGGTAACATGTCCCTCCCACCAGTAGTATGGTAACATGTCCCTCCCAGCAGTAGTATGGTAACATGTCCCACCTAGCAGTAGTATGGTAACATGTCCCTCCCACCAGTAGTATGGTAACATGTCCCTCCCACCAGTAGTATGGTAACATGTCCCTCCCACCAGTAGTATGGTAACATGTCCCTCCCACCAGTAGTATGGTAACATGTCCCTCCCACCAGTAGTATGGTAACATGTCCCTCCCAGCAGTAGTATGGTAACATGTCCCACCTAGCAGTAGTATGGTAACATGTCCCTCCCAGCAGTAGTATGGTAACAGGTCCCTCCCACCAGTAGTATGGTAACATGTCCCTCCCACCAGTAGTATGGTAACATGTCCCTCCCACCAGTAGTATGGTAACATGTCCCTCCCACCAATAGTATGGTAACATGTCCCTCCCACCAGTAGTATGGTAACATGTCCCTCCCACCAGTAGTATGGTAACATGTCCCTCCCACCAGTAGTATGGTAACATGTCCTTCACACCAGTAGTATGGTAACATGTCCTTCACACCAGTAGTATGGTAACATGTCCCTCCCACCAGTAGTATGGTAACATGTCCCTCCCAGCAGTAGTATGGTAACATGCCCCACCTAGCAGTAGTATGGTAACATGTCCCTCCCACCAGTAGTATGGTAACATGTCCCTCCCACCAGTAGTATGGTAACATGTCCCTCCCACCAGTAGTATGGTAACATGTCCCTCCCACCAGTAGTATGGTAACATGTCCCTCCCAGCAGTAGTATGGTAACATGTCCCTCCCACCAGTAGTATGGTAACATGTCCCTCCCACCAGTAGTATGGTAACATGTCCCTCCCACCAGTAGTATGGTAACATGTCCCTCCCACCAGTAGTATGGTAACATGTCCCTCCCAGCAGTAGTATGGTAACATGTCCCTCCCACCAATAGTATGGTAACATGTCCCACCTAGCAGTAGTATGGTAACATGTCCCTCCCACCAATAGTATGGTAACATGTCCCTCCCACCAGTAGTATGGTAACATGTCCCTCCCACCAGTAGTATGGTAACATGTTCCTCCCACCAGTAGTATGGTAACATGTCCCTCCCAGCAGTAGTATGGTAACATGTCCCTCCCACCAGTAGTATGGTAACACGTCCCTCCCACCAGAAGTATGGTAACATGTCCCTCCCAGCTGTAGTATGGTAACATGTCCCACCCACCAGTAGTATGGTAACATGTCCCTCCCACCAGTAGTATGGTAACATGTCCCTCCCAGCAGTAGTATGGTAACATGTCCCTCCCAGCAGTAGTATGGTAACATGTCCCTCCCACCAGTAGTATGGTAACATGTCCCTCCCAGCAGTAGTATGGTAACATGTCCCTCCCACCAGTAGTACGGTAACATGTCCCTCCCACCAGTAGTATGGTAACATGTCCCTCCCACCAGTAGTATGGTAACATGTCCCTCCCACCAGTAGTATGGTAACATGTCCCTCCCACCAGTAGTATGGTAACATGTCCCTCCCAGCAGTAGTATGGTAACATGTCCCTCCCACCAATAGTATGGTAACATGTCCCACCTAGCAGTAGTATGGTAACATGTCCCTCCCACCAGTAGTACGGTAACATGTCCCTCCCAGCAGTAGTATGGTAACATGTCCCTCCCACCAGTAGTATGGTAACATGTCCCTCCCACCAGAAGTATGGTAACATGTCCCTCCCAGCAGTAGTATGGTAACATGTCCCTCCCACCAGTAGTATGGTAACATGTCCCTCCCAGCAGTAGTATGGTAACATGTCCCTCCCACCAATAGTATGGTAACATGTCCCACCTAGCAGTAGTATGGTAACATGTCCCTCCCACCAGTAGTACGGTAACATGTCCCTCCCAGCAGTAGTATGGTAACATGTCCCTCCCACCAGTAGTATGGTAACATGTCCCTCCCACCAGTAGTATGGTAACATGTCCCTCCCAGCAGTAGTATGGTAACATGTCCCTCCCACCAGTAGTATGGTAACATGTCCCTCCCACCAGTAGTATGGTAACATGTCCCTCCCACCAGTAGTATGGTAACATGTCCCTCCCACCAGAAGTATGGTAACATGTCCCTCCCAGCAGTAGTATGGTAACATGTCCCTCCCAGCAGTAGTATGGTAAAATGTCCCTCCCACCAGTAGTATGGTAACATGTCCCTCCCACCAGTAGTATGGTAACATGTCCCACCTAGCAGTAGTATGGTAACATGTCCCTCCCAGCAGTAGTATGGTAACATGTCCCACCTAGCAGTAGTATTGTAACATGTCCCTCCCAGCAGTAATATGGTAACATGTCCCTCCCACCAGTAGTATGGTAACATGTCCCTCCAACCAGTAGTATGGTAACATGTCCCTCCCACCAGTAGTATGGTAACATGTCCCTCCCCTAATGCCCCGTGTGACTGTGGCTGGCATGCACACCAACTGGACTGTGATGTCACAGGCGTGTGTACATATCTCCTCCTCCTTCTCTCCCCCGGTAGGCTGGTCAGACCGTACCATCTGGGACACCCGGCTCTGGGTTCCACGTTAGATCCCCCTGGCAGGGCGGTGGGAGGAGGGGGAGGACAGGGGAGGAGGGTGACATCGCTTTCTGCTCAGTGGCTCAGGTGTCAGTCTTGTGCTTTCTCATATTAAAGCAGTTGACCGGGCCTGTGTGAGTGTGTTTGTGTGTATGAGAGAGGGATATATTTAGGGACTTTATTTTCCACTCCTTGTGAGCAGAGTGGCGATGAGGACAGGAGAGGGAGGAGGGGGAGGGAAGTACAGTGGATTCCCTCAGAGTAAGAGCCAACAGTGGCGCTTTACACAGAGAACACAGAGGAGGGGGAGGTGGGGATGGGAAGGGGTTGAGGGTGTCCCTCTCGTGCTGCTATGATGCAGTGGGCAGGTATGTAGTGCACACACACACATTGAGTGGACAAAACATTAAGGACACCTGCTCTGTCCATGACATAGACTGACCAGGTGAATCCAGGTGAAAGCTATGATCCCTTGTTGATGTCACCTTGTAAATCCAATTCAATCGGTATAGATGAAGGTGAAGATACAGGTTAAAGAATGATTTTTAAGCCTTGAGACAATTGAGACATTGTCTCAATTGTCTCAATTGTGTTTCTGTGCCATTCAGAGGGTGAATAGGCAAGACAAAATATTTAATTGCCTTTGAACGGGGTATGGTAGTAGATCCCAGGCGCAACGGTTTGTGTCAAAAACTGCAACGCTGCTGGGTTTTTCATGCTCAACAGTTTCCCGTGTGTATCAAGAATGGTCCACCACCCAAAGTGCTAGCCACTGCCCTCATTCAGTGCCATTTTGACTAAGCTAGCACTTCCTGGTTTGGGGGCTTATCTAAATTTACGAAGAGGAAGCTCTAGATAGCCCAGAATAAGCTGATCAGGGTAGTATTGAGGGTGAGTCCACGTACTCACATAGGCAGGATGTAAGGGTTGCGGAACTGGTGGCAGTGAAGTCAGACGCAGGAGAGCAGAAATAGGTAATAGCCGGAGCAGTTTAATTTCAAAACCAACGGCAATACAAAAAGAACCTACATGGGTACAAAACCCGACGCGCACCAGTAACATAGTGCACAAGCACTTACAAACAAACTATTCCACACAAGGACATGGGGGGAACAGAGGGTTAAATACACAACACTTAATGAGGGAAATGGAAACCAGGTGTGTAGGAAAACAAGACAAAACAAATGGAAAATTAAAAGTGGATCGACGATGGCTAGAAGACCGGCGACGTCGACCACCGAACACCGCCCGAACAAGGAGAGGAAACGACTTCGGTGGAAGTCGTGACACAGGAGCTGCTTTCAGGAACTAAACTGGCTGCCTGTTGAGGCTAGGGTGTTCCAGATTAGACTAGGTTTGGTTTACAGGAGTATTTATAGTCCTGCGCCCAGATTGTGTGCATCCCTAACACGAGGAAAGTAATCACTATCACAGCACCTAACCAGGTGTTGCTGATTGATGTGTGCTTATACGGGTTCAGGAGTAATGCTGGGAAAGGTACTTTCTTGTATACTGGAGCCTCAGAATGGAATGAGTTGCCTCTGCCCATAAAAACAACGTCCTCTCTTGGCAGCTCTAAAAATAAAGTAAAAATATGTTTGATGTCTTCTGTGCCCATATGAATAACCCCTATGATGTACCTGGAATGATGAGATAGATGTTCTTCTCCTCTGTTATTGTTTTATTATTTCACTGCCATACTGTGTTCGATCTTGTCCAGCCATCTTGTCTCAAGAGGACCACAATGGAAATAAGTCCCAGACTTTATTGTGTGTTATCCTCCATGATTTTACTCATGTGCATGTATGGCTTTTTCAAGTTTTATGTGTGCTTGTTTTTTAAATGGTCAAATGAATAAACTGATTTAAAGGACATCCTGTCACAATGGCGTGTATAAGTGGCAGAGGAAGTCAGGCGCAGGAGAGTCAAATAGAGTGTAGAATGGAGTACTTTAATTAAAGTCCTAGTAATCTGCTCCATAACACTCACGGAAAAAATATAAAACAAATCTGGGTAAGAAGACCCGTCGCACACCTATACACAATTAACACAACACATGACAACGAACAATCTCTGACAAACACATGAAGGGAAACAGAGGGTTAAATACACAACAGGTAATGAATGGGATTGACAACAGGTGTGTGGGAAGACAAGACAAAACCAATGGAAAATGAAAAATGGATCGATGATGACTAGAAGACCGGTGAAGTCGACCGCCGAACACCGCCCGGACAAGGAGAGGCAACGACTTCGGCAGAAGTCGTGACATTACCCCCCCCCCTGACGCGCGGCTCCAGCAGCGCGTCGACACCGGCCTCGGGGACGACCCGGAGGGCGAGGTGCAGGGCGATCCGGATGGAGGCGGTGGAATTCTTTTAACATAGAAGGATCTAAAACGTCCTCCACCGGAACCCAGCATCTCTCCTCCGGCCCGTACCCCTCCCAGTCCACGAGGTACTGAAGGCCCCTCGCCCGACGTCTCGAATCCAAAATGGATCGAATAGCGTACGCCGGGACCCCCTCGATGTCTAGAGGAGGCGGAGGAACTTCACGCACTTCAGTCTCCTGGAGCGGGCCAGCCACCACCGGCCTGAGGAGAGACACATGGAACGAGGGGTTAATACGGTAATTAATGGGCAGTTGTAATCTATAACATACCTCGTTCACTCTCCTCAGGACTTTAAACGGCCCCACAAACCGCGGACACAGCTTCCGGCAGAGCAGGCGGAGGGGCAGGTTTCGGGTCGAGAGCCAGACCCTGTCCCCTGGTACGAACACCGGGGCCTCACTGCGGCGACGGTCTGCGCCAATTTTCTGGCGCCTTATGGCACGCTGAAGGTGGACGTGGGCTGCCTCCCAAGTTTCCTCAGCGTGCCGAAACCAATTGTCCACCGCAGGAGCTTCGGTCTGACTCTGATGCCAAGGAGCCAGAACCGGCTGATACCCTAATACACATTGAAAAGGGGTAAGGTTAGTGGAGGAGTGACGTAGCGAGTTCTGGGCTATCTCTGCCCAGGGCACGAACTTCGCCCACTCCCCTGGCCGGTCCTGGCAATAGGACCGCAGAAACCTGCCCACATCCTGGTTAACTCTCTCCACCTGCCCATTACTCTCGGGGTGAAAACCTGAGGTAAGACTAACCGAGATCCCCAGACGTTCCATGAACGCCTTCCAGACCCTTGACGTGAACTGGGGACCCCGATCAGACACTATATCCTCAGGCACCCCATAATGCCGGAAAACATGTGTAAACAGAGCCTCCGCAGTTTGTAAGGCCGTAGGGAGACCGGGCAAAGGGAGAAGACGACAGGACTTAGAGAACCGATCCACAACGACCAGGATCGTGGTGTAACCCTGTGAAGGTGGAAGATCAGTCACAAAATCCACTGACAGGTGCGACCACGGCCGTTGAGGAACGGGTAAAGGTAAAAGCTTACCTCTAGGCAGGTGTCTAGGAGCCTTGCACTGGGCGCACACCGAACAGGAGGAAACATAAATCCTCACGTCCTTAGCTAAAGTGGGCCACCAGTACCTCCCATCAAGACAGCGCATCGTCCGACCTATCCCAGGATGACCAGAGGAGGGTGATGTGTGAGCCCAATAGATCAATCGGTCGCGGACAGCAGACGGAACGTACAGACGACCAGCTGGACACTCAGGAGGAGAGGGCTCTGCACGTGACGCCCGCTCAATGTCCGCGTCCAGCTCCCACACTACTGGCGCCACCAAACACGACTCTGGGAGTATGGGAGTGGGATCCATGGGTCGCTCCTCTGTGTCATACAGCCGAGACAATGCGTCTGCCTTGACGTTCTGGGAGCCTGGTCTGTAAGTAAGCGTAAACACAAAACGAGTGAAAAACATGGCCCACCTTGCCTGGCGAGGATTTAGTCTCTTCGCCTGCCGGATGTACTCCAGATTGCGGTGGTCAGTCCAGATGAGAAAAGGGTGATTAGCCCCCTCAAGCCAATGCCTCCACACCTTCAAGGCTTTTACGACAGCTAACAGCTCTCGGTCCCCCACATCATAGTTACGCTCCGCCGGGCTGAGCTTCTTCGAAAAGAAAGCACAGGGGCGAAGCTTCGGTGGCACACCCGAGCGCTGAGAGAGCACTGCTCCTATCCCAGCTTCGGATGCGTCCACCTCTACTATGAATGGCAAAGAGGGATCCGGATGAGCCAACACAGGCGCCGAGGTAAACAGAGCCTTCAGTTTACCAAAAGCCCTATTCGCCTCGGCCGACCACTGCAAGCGCACCGGTCCCCCCTTTAGCAGTGAGGTAATGGGAGCTGCAACCTGACCAAAACCCCGGATAAATCTCCGGTAGTAATTGGCAAACCCTAAAAAACGCTGCACCTCCTTTACCGTGGTTGGAGTCGGCCAATTACGCACGGCTGTAATGCGGTCGCTCTCCATTTCCACTCCTGAAGTGGAAATCTGATGCCCTAGGAAGGAGATGGATTGTTGGAAGAACAAGCATTTCTCAGCCTTGACATATAAATCATGCTCCAACAGGCGACCAAGCACCCTGCGCACCAAGGACACATGCTCAGCGCGTGTAGCAGAGTATATCAAAATATCATCGATATACACCACTACACCCTGCCCGTTCAGGTCCCTGAAGATCTCATCTACAAACGATTGGAAGACTGATGGAGCATTCATCAACCCATATGGCATGACCAGGTACTCATAATGACCTGAGGTGGTGCTAAATGCCGTCTTCCACTCATCACCCCTCCTAATACGCACCAGATTGTACGCACTCCTGAGATCCAATTTTGTGAAGAAGCGGGCCCCGCGCATTGACTCCATTACTGTATTGATCAAAGGTAGCGGGTAACTATATTTTACCGTGATTTTATTAAGGTCTCGATAATCAATGCACGGGCGTAAACCGCCATCCTTCTTCTTCACAAAAAAGAAACTCGAAGAGGCGGGTGAAATGGATGGCTGAATGAACCCCTGACGCAGGGATTCAGAGATATAATTATCCATAGCCACTGTCTCCGCTTGCGACAGAGGATACACGTGACTCCTGGGATATGCAGCGTCTACCAGGAGATCTATCGCACAATCCCCCTGTCGATGGGGTGGTAATTGAGTCGCCTTCTTTTTACAGAAGGCGAGTGCCAAATCGGCATATTCTGGGGGAATGCGCACGGTGGAAACCTGGTCTGGACTTTCCACCGTAGTAGCACCAACGGAAACCCCTACACACCTACCTGAGCACTCTCGCGACCACCCCGTGAGAGCCCTCTGTGGCCAAGAAACAGTGGGGTTATGAGTAGTTAACCAGGGTAGGCCTAACACCACAGAATACGCAGGGGAATCAATAAGGAAAAGACTAATCTTCTCCTTGTGACCCTCCTGCGTTATCATAGACAAAGGTGCGGTGACCTCCCTGATAAACCCTGACCCTATTGGTCGACTATCTAAGGCATGAATAGGGAAAGGCATATCCACAGAAACAATAGGAATCCCTAAACTATAAGCTAAATTTTTATTAATGAAATTCCCAGCCGCGCCTGAATCTACTAGCGCCTTATACTGGGAATGCAGGGAAAAATCCGGAAAGGTGACAGAGACAAACATAAGTGCAGCAGAGGGCTCTGGATGAGTATGGTGCCTACTCACCTGGGGTGATGCCAGAGTGCCCTGCCTGCCTTCTCTATTCCCAGAGGAACCAACCCGGCACCGATCAGCAGTGTGATCTCTGCGATCATAGATGGTGCTCGAGCGGGTACCCCCTCCGGTCTCCCTGCGCACCATCCCTCCCAATTCCATAGGTTCGGGAGAGAGAGTGCGGGAGGATGGAACAACCAGACCCCGATCTAGACGTCCCCGAGTAGCCAGCATGTTGTCCAGCCTGATGGACATGTCCACCAGTTGGTCGAAGTTGAGGGTGGTGTCTCTACAGGCCAGCTCCCGACGGACGTCCTCGCGTAGACTACAACGGTAGTGGTCGATCAGGGCCCTGTCGCTCCATCCAGCGCCGGCAGCCAAAGTCCTAAACTCCAACGCGAACTCGTGAGCACTCCTCTTCCCCTGCCTCAGATGATAGAGGAGCTCACCTGCTGCTCTGCCTTCGGATGGGTGGTCGAATACCTTCCGGAAATGGCAGATGAGCTCCTCAAAATGGTCCAACGCCTTATCCTCTCCACACACAGCGTTGGCCCACTCCAGGGCTTTCCCGGTAAGGCAGGAGATGAGGGCGAAGCTTTTCTCACGGTCTGTTGGTACTGGAGAGACCGTGGCCAGATACAAGTTCAGTTTTAGGAGAAAACCCTGGCAGCTGGCAGTATCTCCATTGTATCCCGTGGGTAGGGATAACTGGATCCTGTTCTGTTCCGGAGGGGAAAAAACGTTCGAAGGAATTCCAGGGGGTGGTGGAGGTACTGGACACGCTCCCTGTCTCTCCCAGCGATCCATACTCTGGACAATGCGATCCATGGCAGCGCACAGACTGTCAATCTCCGCCGCGTGTTCCAGGACGCGTTCCTCAACCTCCATTAGTGAAGTGCCTCCTCCTGCTGACTTCATTTTTTAGGGTCAGAGATTCTGTCACAATGGCGTGTATAAGTGGCAGAGGAAGTCAGGCGCAGGAGAGTCAAATAGAGTGTAGAATGGAGTACTTTAATTAAAGTCCTAGTAATCTGCTCCATAACACTCACGGAAAAAATATAAAACAAATCTGGGTAAGAAGACCCGTCGCACACCTATACACAATTAACACAACACATGACAACGAACAATCTCTGACAAACACATGAAGGGAAACAGAGGGTTAAATACACAACAGGTAATGAATGGGATTGACAACAGGTGTGTGGGAAGACAAGACAAAACCAATGGAAAATGAAAAATGGATCGATGATGACTAGAAGACCGGTGAAGTCGACCGCCGAACACCGCCCGGACAAGGAGAGGCAACGACTTCGGCAGAAGTCGTGACACATCCAGACAAATTGACACAGTTGTGGAAAGCATTGGAGTCAACATGAGCCAGCATACCTGTGGAACGCTTTTGACACCCAGTAGAGTCCATTCCCCAACAAATGTTGGCTGTTCTGAGGGAAAAGTGGGGTGTAACTCAATATTAGGAAGGTGTCCTTAATGTTTTGTACACTCAGTGTCCATACACACACAAACACACACACATGGGAGGTGCAAACTTGACCTTAGATCAAGGACAACAACACCTGTTCTATATCCAGGTCTGTCTTACAGTTCAATCAATCAATCAATTTTATTTTATATAGCCCTTCGTACATCAGCCTATATCTCGAAGTGCTGTACAGAAACCCAGCCTAAAACCCCAAACAGCTAGTAATGCAGGTGTAGAAGCACGGTGGCTAGGAAAAACTCCCTAGAAAGGCCAAAACCTAGGAAGAAACCTAGAGAGGAACCAGGCTATGAGGGGTGGCCAGTCCTCTTCTGGCTGTGCCGGGTGGAGATTATAACAGAACTATGCCAAGATGTTCAAAAATGTTCATAAGTGACAAGCATGGTCAAATAATAATCATGAATAATTTTCAGTTGGCTTTTCATAGCTGATCATTAAGAGTTGAAAAACAACAGGTCTGGGACAGGTGGCGGTTCCATAACCGCAGGCAGAATAGCTGAAACTGGAATAGCAGCAAGGCCAGGCGGACTGGGGACAGCAAGGAGTCACCACGGGCGGCAGTCCCGACGCATGGTCCTAGGGCCCAGGTCCTCCGAGAGAAAGAAAGAGAGAAGGAGAAAATTAGAGAGAGCCAAGATTTTCAAAATGTTCATAAATCACAAGCATGGTCAAATAATAATCAGGAATAGATCTCAGTTGGCTTTTCATAGCCGATCATTAAGAGTTGAAAACAGCAGGTCTGGAACAGGTAGGGGTTTCGTAACCGCAGGCAGAACAGTTGAAACTGGAATAGCAGCAAGGCCAGGCGGACTGGGGACAGCAAGGTGTCAGCATGCCCGGTAGTCCTGACGTATGGTCCTAGGGCTCAGGTTCTCAGAGAGAAAGAGAGAACGAGAGAATTAGAGAGAGCATACTGAAATTCACACAGGACACTGGATAAGACAGGAGAAGTACTCCAGGTATAACCAACTGACCCTAGCCCCCCGACACATAAACTACTGCAGCATAAATACTGGAGGCTGAGACAGGAGCGGTCAGGAGACACTGTGGCCCCATCCGAAGAAACCCCCGGACAGGGCCAAACAGGAAGGATATAACCCCACCCACTTTGCCAAAGCACAGCCCCCGCACCACTAGAGGGATATCCTCAACCACCAACTTACAATCCTGAGACAAGGCCGAGTATAGCCCACAAAGGTCTCCACCACAGCACAAACCAAAGGGGGGCGCCAACCCAGACAGGAAGATCACATCAGTAACTCACCCCACTCAAGTGACGCACCCCTCCAAGGGACGGCATGAAAGAGCACCAGCAAGCCAGTGACTCAGCCCCTGTAACAGGGTTAGAGGCAGAGAATTCCAGTGGAGAGAGGGGAACCGGCCTGGCAGAGACAGCAAGGGCGGTTCGTTGCTCCAGAGCCTTTCCGTTCACCTTCACACTCCTGGGCCAGACTACACTCAATCATATGACCTACTGAAGAGATAAGTCTTCAGTAAAGACTTAAAGGTTGAGACCGAGTCTGCGTCTCTCACATGGGTAGGCAGACTGTTCCATAAAAATGGAGATCTATAGGAGAAAGCCCTGCCTCCCGCTGTTTGCTTAGAAATTCTAGGGACAATTAGGAGGCCTGCGTCTTGTGACCGTAGCGTACGTATTGGTATGTACGGCAGGACCAACTCGGAAAGATAGGTAGGAGCAAGCCCATGTAACGCTTTATAGGTTAACAGTAAAACCTTGAAATCAGCCCTTGCCTTAACAGGAAGCCAGTGTAGGGAAGCTAGCACTGGAGTAATATGATCAAATTTCTTGGTTCTAGTCAGGATTCTAGCAGCCGTATTTAGCACTAACTGAAGTTTATTTAGTGCTTTATCCGGGTAGCCGGAAAGTAGAGCATTGCAGTAGTCTAACCTAGAAGTAACAAATGCATGGATTAATTTTTCTGCATCATTTTTGGACAGAAAATTTCTGATTTTTGCAATGTTACGTAGATGGAAAAAAAGCTGTCCTTGAAACAGTCTTGATATGTTCGTCAAAAGAGAGATCAGGGTCAAGAGTAACGCCGAGGTCCTTCACAGTTTTATTTGAGACGACTTTACAACCATCAAGATGAATTGTCAGATTTAACAGAAGATCTCTTTGTTTCTTGGGACCTAGAACAAGCATCTCTGTTTTGTCCGAGTTTAAAAGTAGAAAGTTTTCAGCCATCCACTTCCTTATGTCTGAAACACAGGCTTCTAGCGAGGGCAATTTTGGGGCTTCACCATGTTTCATTGAAATGTACAGCTGTGTGTCATCCGCATAGCAGTGAAAGTTAACATTATGTTTTCGAATAACATCCCCAAGAGGTAGAATATATAGTGAAAACAATAGTGGTCCTAAAACGGAACCTTGAGGAACACCGAAATGTACAGTTGATTTGTCAGAGGACAGACCATTCACAGAGACAAACTGATATCTTTCCGACAGGTAAGATCTAAACCAGGCCAGAACTTGTCCGTGTAGACCAATTTGGGTTTCCAGTCTCTCCAAAAGAATGTGGTGATCGATGGTGTCAAAGGCAGCACTAAGGTCTAGTAGCACGAGGACAGATGCAGAGCCACGGTCTGACGCCATTAAAAGGTCATTTACCACCTTCACAAGTGCAGTCTCAGTGCTATGATGGGGTCTAAAACCAGACTGAAGCATTTCGTATACATTGTTTGTCTTCAGAAAGGCAGTGAGTTGCTGCGCAACAGCTTTTTCTAAAATTTTTGAGAGGAATGGAAGATTCGATATAGGCCGATAGTTTTTTATATTTTCCGGGTCAAGGTTTGGCTTTTTCAAGAGAGGCTTTATCACTGCCACTTTTAGTGAGTTTGGTACACATCCGGTGGATAGAGAGCTGTTTATTATGTTCAACATAGGAGGGCCAAGCACAGGAAGCAGCTCCTTCAGCAGTTTAGTAGGAATAGGATCCAGTATGCAGCTTGAAGGTTTAGAGGCCATGATTATTTTCATCATTGTGTCAAGAGATATAGTACTAAAACACTTAAGTGTCTCTCCCGATCCCAGGCCCTCGCAGAGCTGTGCAGATCCAGGACAGCTAAGCCCTGGAGGAATACGCAGATTCAAAGAGGAGTCCGTAATTTGCTTTCTAATGGTCATGATCTTTTCCTCAAAGAAGTTCATGAATTTATTACTGCTGAAGTGAAAGCCATCCTCTCTTGGGGAATGCTGCTTTTTAGTTAGCTTTGCAACAGTATCAAAAAGAAATTTTGGATTGTTCTTATTTTCCTCGATTAAGTTGGAAAAGTAGGATGATCGAGCAGCAGTGAGGGCTCTTCGGTACTGCACGGTACTGTCTTTCCAAGCTAGTCGGAAGACTTCCAGTTTGGTGTGGCGCCATTTCCGTTCCAATTTCCTGGAAGTTTGCTTCAAAGCTCGGGTATTTTCTGTATACCAGGGAGCTAGTTTCTTATGACAAATGTTTTTCGTTTTTAGGGGTGCAACTGCATCTAGGGTATTGCGCAAGGTTAAATTGAGTTCCTCAGTTAAGTGGTTAACTGATTTTTGTCCTCTGACGTCCTTGGGTAGGCAGAAGGAGTCTGGAAGGGCATCAAGGAATCTTTGGGTTGTCTGAGAATTTATAGCACGACTTTTGATGCTCCTTGGTTGGGGTCTGAGCAGATTATTTGTTGCGATTGCAAACGTAATAAAATGGTGGTCCGATAGTCCAGGATTATGTGGAAAAACATTAAGATCTACAACATTTATTCCATGGGACAAAACTAGGTCCAGAGTATGACTGTGGCAGTGAGTAGGTCCAGAGACATGTTGGACAAAACCCACTGAGTCGATGATGGCTCCGAAAGACTTATGGAGTGGGTCTGTGGACTTCTCCATGTGAATATTAAAATCACCAAAAATTAGAATATGATCTGCTATGACTACAAGGTCTGATAGGAATTCAGGAAACTCAGAGAGGAACGCTGTATATGGCCCAGGAGGCCTGTAAACAGTAGCTATAAAAAGTGATTGAGTAGGCTGCATAGATTTCATGACTAGAAGCTCAAAAGACGAAAACGCCATATTTTTTTTTGTAAATTGAAATTTGCTATCGTAAATGTTAGCAACACCTCCGCCTTTGCGGGATGCACGGGGGATATGGTCACTAGTGTAACCAGGAGGTGAGGCCTCATTTAACACAGTAAATTCATCAGGCTTAAGCCATGTTTCAGTCAGGCCAATCACATCAAGATTATGATCAGTGATTAGTTCATTGACTATGACTGCCAGTTAATGTGATTCTCACACTCAGTGCTATTCCACTGCTGTTAGACTGGGTTAGACAGGGTTTATCCAGGGGTAGACTGGGTTAGACAGGGTTTATCCAAGGTTTATCCAGGGTTAGACAGGTTTATCCAGGGTTAGACTGGGTTAGACAGGGTTTATTATGGGTTAGACTGGGTTAGACAGGGTTTATCCAAGGTTATCCAGGGTTAGACATGTTTATCCAGGGTTAGACAGGTTTATCCAGGGTTAGACTGGGTTTATCCAGGAATAGACTGGGTTAGACAGGGTTTATCCAGGGTTAGACTGGGTAAGACAGTGTTTATCCAGGGTTAGACTGGGTTAGCCAGAGATTATCCCAGATTAGACTGGATTAGACAAGGTTTATCCAGGGTTAGACTGGGATTGTCCAGGGTTTGATAGGGTTTATCCAGGGTTAGACTGGGTTTATACAGGGTTTATCCAGGGTTAGACTTGGTTTATCCAGGGTTGGACTGAGTTAGACAGGGTTTATCCAGGCTGGTTGATTGTCATGTCCTGCAGCATATCATAACTGTTGTTTTAGGAAGGTTACCAAACCATTTTCTGTCAATAAAACAGAGCTCGTAATTCAATCTTTGTTTTCCAAAGAACGCTCGAATAAATATATACATATTTTTTAAACTTAACTAGGCCAGTCAGTTAAGAACAAATTCTTATTTACAAGACAGCCTACCCCAGCCAAACCCAGACAACGCTGGGCCAATTGTGTGCCTGGATTCGAACCAGGAACTGTAGTGACACCTCTTGCACTGAGATGCAGTGCCTTAGACCGCTGCGCCACTCGGGAGCATGTTTGAAATCTGAAGATAATTTCTGCTTGAGCCGACATATAGTGTTTATCGTGAATGCAGTCTTAGTGAACGCGGGAACATTGCCTTTAAATTTCAATCCGATATAGGGCGGATCTTTCACGATGCGGGTAAATTCTAGGCCTCACTTTCTATTTCCTACTCCCCCTTTCTCTCATTCTCTTTCTATAACTGTATCTCTCTCTCTCTCTGCATTCTCACAGTACCAGTTAGATGAGTGTCTTTAATCGGGTGCCAGGATGTTGCAGGAAGGTCATGTAAGGTCTTTGTAGTTAACAATAGTTGGACGAGATCCAGCAGGTTGGTTTCTTATGAAATTACATAGACAAAGACAGGGTTGCAACTTTCACTGGGGATGGGGAGGACATATCCCCCCCACAATCTGAAATTGTATTCCCCCCAGTTTTATAATTGGAATGATATAATTGGTGATACAAAACGAGACAACGGTGTGCTTTAGGACCATGTGGTTGCCTCCAAGCGGTGGTGTAGGCTGTTTGGAGACTGGATACAAAATTTATAATTATGTCCCACCCACTTAAAAAAAAAAAAATGACGTCCCTGGACAAAGAAGCATACACATACATGTATGTGCCGTGACTGAATATTTACATTTTGTCCGGCTGCCTAATGATTGGCTGAGCTCTTTAAGTGTTACATCACCCACCAGAACTGTAGATTTGCACTTTGGAGTTGATTTGCGTATTGCTGTCCACTGGAGGTGGGGCACTAGGGCAGGTATGATCTGTGAGTGGGTCTGTATGCATGCATGCATGTGTTAGACTTGGTGTAAAGATACTTTGAGCATACAAACCATGAGGCACGCAAAACAGATGATTATACTGAACCCCATTTTGTATGCCCAATGCAAAAATAATGATATTATAATAACATTCATGAATAAGCCTTTATAAATGCTTATAAATTATTTATACATTACTATAACTGTTGTAAATGCTCCTGGAATGCTTATAAACATTTCCAAGGTAGGAAAACATCAACAGGTTCATTTGAATAAGCCATCACTTTAAGCCTCTGTGTAAAACACGTGTGATTTGACTTATTAGAAGACTTGGGCATTAGCTATTGCAGCACTGACATGGTGCCTAGTCAAAAAGACACTTGGCTCTAGGTCACTTTTAGGGTACTTCATACACTCTTAGAAAAAAGGTGATATCTAGAAACTAAAAGGGTTATCCGACTGAGAATCCTTTGGAGAACCCTTTTTGGTTCCAGGTAGAACCCTTTTTGGTTCTATATAGAACTCAAACGGGTTCTACCTGGAACCAAAAAGGGTTCTCCTATGGGAACAGCCAAAGAACCCTTTTGGAACCCTTTTTTCTAAGTGGGTATGGCTCCAACCAGTGTTTCAGCCTGCAGCAGCAGTGTTTAGCTGTGTGTGACCAAGAGATGACACACTACCATACAGTACACACATCCTCCAGTGGTATTTCATAACCTCCTCTCCCAGACAAACAGCTAGCAGCAGATGTGCCTATATTGGGCTGATTTGAATACTTTGACGGAGGCCTTTGTAGTGGTAAAGATATGTTCTAAGCCGGTGTGTGTGACGAGAGGGGCCTGAATCCATGCATGTCGTCGTATAGGTGCAAATATGTATATTGTAAATGTGTGTGTGCGCGTGCCTGTGTATGTGAGTGCATGTCTCTGTGTGTGTGTGTGTGCGCGTGCCTGTGTATGTGTGTGCATGTTTCTGTGTGTGTGTGTGCGCGTGCCTGTGTATGTGTGTGCATGTCTCTGTGTGTGTGTGTGTGTGTGCGCGTGCCTGTGTATGTGAGAGCATGTCTCTGTGTGTGTGTGTGCGTGCCTGTGTATGTGAGTGCATGTCTCTGTGTGTGTGTGTGCGCGTGCCTGTGTATGTGAGTGCATGTCTCTGTGTGTGTGTGTGCGCGTGCCTGTGTATGTGAGTGCATGTCTCTGTGTGTGTGTGCGCGTGCCTGTGTATGTGAGTGCATGTCTCTGTGTGTGTGTGCGCGTGCCTGTGTATGTGAGTGCATGTCTCTGTGTGTGTGTGTGCGCGTGCCTGTGTATGTGAGTGCATGTCTCTGTGTGTGTGTGCGCGTGCCTGTGTATGTGAGTGCATGTCTCTGTGTGTGTGTGCGCGTGCCTGTGTATGTGAGTGCATGTCTCTGTGTGTGTGTGCGCGTGCCTGTGTATGTGAGTGCATGTCTCTGTGTGTGCGCGTGCCTGTGTATGTGAGTGCATGTCTCTGTGTGTGCGCGTGCCTGTGTATGTGTGTGCATGTCTCTGTGTGTGTGTGTGCGCGTGCCTGTGTATGTGTGTGCATGTCTCTGTGTGTGTGTGTGTGTGCGCGTGCCTGTGTATGTGAGTGCATGTCTCTGTGTGTGTGTGTGCGTGCCTGTGTATGTGAGTGCATGTCTCTGTGTGTGTGTGTGCGTGCCTGTGTATGTGAGTGCATGTCTCTGTGTGTGTGTGTGCGCGTGCCTGTGTATGTGAGTGCATGTCTCTGTGTGTGTGTGCGCGTGCCTGTGTTTGTGAGTGCATGTCTCTGTGTGTGTGTGTGCGTGCCTGTGTATGTGAGTGCATGTCTCTGTGTGTGCGCGTGCCTGTGTAAGTGAGTGCATGTCTCTGTGTGTGAGCGTGCCTGTGTATGTGAGTGCATGTCTCTGTGTGTGCGCGTGCCTGTGTATGTGAGTGCATGTCTCTGTGTGTGCGCGTGCCTGTGTATGTGTGTGCATGTCTCTGTGTGTGTGTGTGCGCGTGCCTGTGTATGTGTGTGCATGTCTCTGTGTGTGTGTGTGTGTGTGCGCGTGCCTGTGTATGTGAGTGCATGTCTCTGTGTGTGTGTGTGTGCGTGCCTGTGTATGTGAGTGCATGTCTCTGTGTGTGTGTGTGCGTGCCTGTGTATGTGAGTGCATGTCTCTGTGTGTGTGTGTGCGCGTGCCTGTGTATGTGAGTGCATGTCTCTGCGTGTGTGTGTGCGCGTGCCTGTGTATGTGAGTGCATGTCTCTGTGTGTGTGTGCGCGTGCCTGTGTATGTGAGTGCATGTCTCTGTGTATGTGAGTGCCTGTGTATGTGAGTGCATGTCTCTGTGTATGTGAGTGCCTGTGTATGTGAGTGCATGTCTCTGTGTATGTGATTGCATGTCTCTGTGTATGTGAGTGCCTGTGTATGTGAGTGCATGTCTCTGTGTATGTGAGTGCCTGTGTTTTCTGAGTGCATGTCTCTGTGTATATGAGTGCATGTCTCTGTGTATGTGAGTGCATGTCTCTGTGTATTTGAGTGCCTGTGTATGTGAGTGCATGTCTCTGTGTATGTGAGTGCATGTCTCTGTGTATGTGAGTGCCTGTGTATGTGAGTGCATGTCTCTGTGTATGTGTGTGCATGTCTCTGTGTATGTGAGTGCCTGTGTATGTGAGTGCATGTCTCTGTGTATGTGTTTGCATGTCTCTGTGTATGTGAGTGCCTGTGTATGTGAGTGCATGTCTCTGTGTATGTGAGTGCATTCCCCTGTGTATGTGAGTGCCTGTGTATGTGTGTGTATGTGAGTACATGTCTCTGTGTATGTGTGTGCATGTCTCTGTGTATGTGAGTGCCTGTGTATGTGAGTGCATGTCTCTGTGTATGTGTGTGCATGTCTCTGTGTATGTGAGTGCCTGTGTATGTGAGTGCATGTCTCTGTGTATGTGAGTGCCCGTGTATGTGAGTGCATGTCTCTGTGTATGTGAGTGCATGTCTCCGTGTATGTGAGTGCCTGTGTATGTGAGTGCATGTCTCTGTGTATGTGTGTGCATGTCTCTGTGTATGTGAGTGCCTGTGTATGTGAGTGCATGTCTCTGTGTATGTGAGTGCATGTCTCTGTGTATGTGAGTGCATGTCTCTGTGTGTGTGAGTGCATGTCTCTGTGTGTGTGTGTGCATGTCTCTGTGTATGTGAGTGCATGTCTCTGTGTATGTGAGTGCATGTCTCTGTGTGTGTGAGTGCATGTCTCTGTGTATGTGAGTGCATGTCTCTGTGTGTGTGAGTGCATGTCTCTGTGTGTGTGAGTGCATGTCTCTGTGTATGTGAGTGCCTGTGTATGTGAGTGCATGTCTCTGTGTGTGTGTGTGCATGTCTCTGTGTATGTGAGTGCATGTCTCTGTGTATGTGAGTGCATGTCTCTGTGTGTGTGAGTGCATTTCTCTGTGTGTGTGAGTGCATGTCTCTGTGTATGTGAGTGCATGTCTCTGTGTGTGTGAGTGCATGTCTCTGTGTGTGTGTGTGCATGTCTCTGTGTATGTGAGTGCATGTCTCTGTGTATGTGAGTGCATGTCTCTGTGTGTGTGTGTGTATGTCTCTGTGTATTTGAGTGCATGTCTCTGTGTGTGTGTGTGCATGTCTCTGTGTATGTGAGTGCATGTCTCTGTGTATGTGAGTGCATGTCTCTGTGTGTGTGTGTGCATGTCTCTGTGTATGTGAGTGCATGTCTCTGTGTATGTGAGTGCATGTCTCTGTGTGTGTGTGTGCATGTCTCTGTGTATGTGAGTGCATGTCTCTGTGTATGTGAGTGCATGTCTCTGTGTGTGTGTGCACCAGACCTGGGTTCAAATACTTTAAAAAATACATTACATTACATTACATTTCAAAGTAAGAATTAGGAAATTATTTGAAAATACTAAATACAATTATAAGTAGTTGATTCGAGCAACATTATCTGAAAATACTAAAATACACAGAAAATAGTATTCAAGCATTCAAATACTCGACAACAACAAAAAGTACTCAGGTCTGGTTCGCACACGTGCAGATGTGTGCACAGGTGTGTGCGCAGGTTTGTGCCCAGGTCTGTGTGCAGGTGTGTGTGTGTGTGTGTGTGTGTGTGTGTGTGTGTGTGTGTGTGTGTGTGTGTGTGTGTGTGTGTGTGTGTGTGTGTGTGTGTGCGTGCGTGCGTGCGTGCGTGCGTGCGTGCGTGCGTGTGTGTGGGCGTGTGTGTGTGTGTGTGCGTGCGTGTGTGTGTGTGGGCGTGTGTGTGTGTGTGTGTGTGTGTGTGTGTGTGTGTGTGTGTGTGTGTGTGTGTGTGTGTGTGTGTGTGTGCGTGCGTGCGTGCGTGCTTGCGTGTGGGCGTGTGTGTGTGTGTGCGTGTGTGTGCGTGTGTGTTGGCGTGCGTGTGTGCGTGCGTGCGTGCGTGCGTGTGTGCGTGTGTGTGGGCGTGATGTTGTAATGACATCTTGGTTCTCCAGGAATCTTTGTCCTCTGGCCTGAAGCCTTGTGCTCTCTGCTCAAATAGCTCTTAGGACATACATGTTCTCACCCATGTAAGGCATCCTACCCTGCCTCAAACACCGACACTGACAATGAACGAGCTGACAGTCAAATCTGATCATTACTTTGGGAGGTGAGGAAAGGTGAATAGGAGGAGAAGCCTCACCTGTTTTCTCTCGCTGCTCCCTACACACTCAGACATGAATAAATGAATGAATAAATAAAGGAGGAAAACAAACAAGTGAGAGAGTGACTGCAGGGGGAGAAACGTGCCGACTTGCAGATTTCTCTCTGAGATTTGTCTCAGTGAATGATTGATGAATTGGGAGAGACATGAGATGTGTGAGTGAGAGAGAGACAGAGACAGAGAAAGAGAGAGAGAGACAGAGAGAGAGAGAGAGAGACAGAGAGAGAGAGAGAGACAGAGACAGAGAAAGAGAGAGAGAGACAGAGAGAGAGAGAGAGAGACGGAGAGAGAGAGATGGAGAGAGAGAGACGGAGAGAGAGACAGAGAGAGAGACAGAAAGAGACACAGAGAAAGAGAGAGACACAGAGAGACAGAGAGAGCGGGAGAGAGAGAGACCGTGATTCTGTGAGTAGTGGACACACATACAGTACACAAACACACTCTTGTCTCTGTGAATGTATTATTGAGAGGCTATGAAACAGAGGGAAACAGAGGAACTCTTCTGTTTAGCAGGCAGCTCATTATAAATGAATGACCCTGTTTCATATTCATAAGTTAGTTGCTGTGCTTCTCTGTGATTTGCTGTCGAACAGAAATAACTTTGTTTTGACTAAACAGGAACACAGAGCATAGGATCGTCTTTTAAATGCTTTGATTTTTAAACATCGTGTTTACTTTAACGAAACAGGAGGTTTGTGTGTGTGTGTTTGTGTGTTTGTGTATGTGTAGGTTTGAGTTAAGTTGCCTGAGGTTAGGAACACACATGCATGCACTCATGCATTTAGTGTGTGTGTGTGTGTGTGTGTGTGTTGGGGATGGATAGTACGGGGTAGATGTCACTTCTCATAACATCACAACACGACTGGGACTCTATTATTCATGAGATCAATGCTGAGATTCAACCAGCCCTGATATAACCTGTCCTCCTCTGGCACTGTGTTTCTATCCCTCCATCTATCCCTCCATCCATCCCTCCATCCATCCATCCCTCCATCCATCTATCCCTCCATCTATCCCTCCATCCATCCCTCCATCCATCCATCCCTCCATCCATCTCTCTCTCTATCTATCCCTCCATCTATCCCTCCATCCCTCTATCTATCTATCCCTCCATCCATCCCTCTATCTATCCCTCCATCCATCCCTCTATATATCCCTCTATCTATCCATCCATCCCTCTATCTATCCCTCCATCCATCCCTCTATATATCCCTCTATCTATCCCTCCATCCCTCTATCTATCCCTCCATCCATCCCTCTATCTATCCCTCCATCTATCCCTCTATATATCCCTCTATCTATCCCTCCATCCCTCTATCTATCCCTCCATCCATCCCTCTATATATCCCTCTATCTATCCATCCATCCCTCTATCTATCCCTCCATCCATCCCTCTATCTATCCCTCCATCTATCCCTCCATCCATCCCTCTATCTATCTATCTATCTATCTATCTATCTATCTATCTATCTATCTATCTATCCCTCCATCCATCCCTCTATCTATCTATCCCTCCATCCATCTCTCCAACTATCCCTCCATCTATCCCTCCATCTGTCCCTCCATCCATCCATCCCTCCATCCATCCCTCCACCTATCCCTCCATCCATCCCTCCATCCATCCATCCATCCCTCCATCCATCCCTCCATCCATCCCTCCATCCATTCATCCCTCCATCCATTCATCCCTCCATCCATCCATCCATCCATCCATCCATATATCCCTCCATCTATTCATCCATCCATCCCTCCATCCATCCCTCCATCTATCCCTCCATCTATTCATCCATCCCTTCATCCATCCCTTCATCCACCCCTCCATCCATCCATCTATCCCTCCATCTATTCATCCATCCCTTCATCCATCCCTTCATCCATCCCTCCATCCATCCCTCCATCTATCCCTCCATCTATCCCTCCATCCATCCCTCCATCTATCCCTCCATCTATCCCTCCCTCCAAGGTTGGTCCAGTAAAGTGCTATTCCACTACTGTTAGACTGGGTTAGACAGGGTTGGTCCAGTAAAGTGATATTCCACTACTGTTAGACTGGGTTAGACAGGGTTGGTCCAGAAAAGTGCTATTCCACTACTGTTAGACTGGGTTAGACAGGGTTGGTCCAGGTTGGTTGTATGTTGATTGTCATGTTTTCCAGGATATTATTACTGTCATTTTTGGAAGACTGATGAACTTGTTGCCATTTTATTAGGCCAACCTGCTGGATCACATTTTTATTATCAACTACAAAGACCTTACACTGAGACAGAGAGCACTTAACTCACTCTTTGTTTTTCACAGAACTTTCAAAGATTTCAAGATTGAGACAGCTCAACAGATCACCATCAAAAACACCAGATACTGAGATTCAAAATGTGTGAATCACAGTGATTGTCCAATGGAACTCAGTATCTGTTTTCTACAGAATGTACTCTCTGTTTCTCAGTGTAAGATCTTTGTAGTTGATAACAGTTGGATGAGATCCAGCAGGTTGGCCTGGGGACGAGGTTAGGAGGACAGACACTGTGTCTGGTGGCAGTTCAGCATCCCTGACAGGAGTTTTATTGATGGCATTGTTTATAGTGTATGAGTAACATTAATTCAGTGTGGAACATACCCAGCAAACCGGGAACATTCCCAGAACAGTAGCTAAGATTCCCATTCAGTTTAGATAGGGTTTTATCCAACATTAGGATGATAACATTCCAAAAACAGTCAAAGAATGTATTTCATAACATCTTTTTTTCTGAAATATCCTTGGAATGTGGTTCTCACATTGTAACAACCACCACAGAACATTCCCCAAAAGTTCTCATTAGGTTTCCAGCTAGAGTAATAACAATAATAATGTACCAGTAATGTTTTCCCAGCAAACCAAAATTGGTTCTGTGAAAGTTCACAGAACATTCGTTAGGTTGCAGCCAATTTTCTCATAACACAAAAACTGTCCAGTCGTGCTGATGATTATACAATGTTTGTATAAAACAATCACCTGATGTTGCAAGAATGTTCCCAGAACACACTTTTTCTGTTCTTTAAAGGTTCCTAGAATGTTTCATTAGGTTGTGGGAACAATCTGGTGGGAACATTGTGGGAACATAACAAAAGATACGTTCCCAAACCACAAAAAACTGTCCAGTTGTGCGGAAGATTATACAATGTTACTTTTAGGGTGCAAAAAATATTCACCTGATGGTACAAAAACATTCCCAGAATATATATTGTCTGTTCTTTAAAGGGTCCCAGAGCAACCTTCAGTATAGCTGAGCCTCAATTTCACAGTTTCTTTCAAAGACACGTGGTTAAAGAATATGTGGAATTGAACCTGAAATCTTCATCTGTGCATCCAGATCAGTAACCCTCTGTGCCACCAGGAGATAACTGTGGCCTTGTGTTCTCAGTCTAGTATTGTCAATCAGGACACCGAACACATCCAGATCAGTAACCCTCTGTGCCACCAGGAGATAACTGTGGCCTTGTGTTCTCAGTCTAGTATTGTCAATCAGGACACCGAACACATCCAGATCAGTAACCCTCTGTGCCACCAGGAGATAACTGTGGCCTTGTGTTCTCAGTCTAGTATTGTCAATCAGGACACCGAACACATCCAGATCAGTAACCCTCTGTGCCACCAGGAGATAACTGTGGCCTTGTGTTCTCAGTCTAGTATTGTCAATCAGGACACCGAACACATCCAGATCAGTAACCCTCTGTGCCACCAGGAGATAACTGTGGCCTTGTGTTCTCAGTCTAGTATTGTCAATCAGGACACCGAACACATCCAGATCAGTAACCCTCTGTGCCACCAGGAGATAACTGTGGCCTTGTGTTCTCAGTCTAGTATTGTCAATCAGGACACCGAACACATCCAGATCAGTAACCCTCTGTGCCACCAGGAGATAACTGTGGCCTTGTGTTCTCAGTCTAGTATTGTCAATCAGGACACCGAACACATCCAGATCAGTAACCCTCTGGGCCACCAGGAGATAACTGTGGCCTTGTGTTCTCAGTCTAGTATTGTCAATCAGGACACCGAACACATCCAGATCAGTAACCCTCTGGGCCACCAGGAGATAACTGTGGCCTCGTGTTCTCAGTCTAGTATTGTCAATCAGGACACGGAACACAATTTCTGAGTTATTCAAATGTTCCCATCCTCTTCATATGCTCTGCTCTTTCCTATTGCGCTGCTTTCTTGTGGGACCATTTTAACCCCAAAACATAACAGTAAGGTACTTATTTGTTACACAGAAATTATTTGATATTGAGCCAAAAACTGCATTATCAAATAATTTCAAGATTATTTCATTGAACCAGAAATAGTTTTTGTACATTTATTATGTATCTTCCTTTTTCAGAATGGATATTGCATGCATTTATTTGTATGTTTTGATTGAAATTGAGAAAAAGTACAAATGTTTTCTTATTTAGTTTGAAGGTTCTGAGCCTGTATTTAAGAAGCTCTCTGAACACGTGATGAAGAAAGAAAATGATAAAACACAGTGTTACAAGTACACAGCATAAGAAGAGGATGGAAACATTTGAATAAATCTGAAATTGTGTACTGTGTCCTGACTGACTATATTAGAAAAAAAAAAACACTAGCACAGCTTTCACCTGGTGGCACAGAGGGTTACTGATCTGGCTGCAGAGATGGAAACTGCAGATTCAATCCCACATATTCTTTCACCATGTGTCTTTAGAAAAACTGTTATATTTCGGTCTTCTGTGTTATAAAGTGTAATATTGGGATGCAAACTCAAAATGTAATACATTTCAACTCTATATCTGACATGGTACTTCTTTTTTAAAAGCCCATAACCATGTGTGTGAGGTGTATACTTTTGTTTCAAAGCATATTTGTTTAAGACTAACAAGAATCACACTGTGACCCTGATTTAGCCCACTGCAGTAATTAAGGAGCTACAAATGTCCATGCTGAGACTGTTGTGGTAATATTAGGTCAAACTTAAATCGAAATATTCTTGAAGTCGTCTGAGGACTTCCAAGACAGGTCAAATGTATATTGTGTGAACATCAATGGAATATTATGTTGAACCTAAACAAATTTGCTATGAACGTCATAAAAACGGACTTATTTGGAAATTGTGCAACATTGTGGGAATGCTCTCTGCAACCTATGTGAATATCGTAAGAATATTCTTGCAACTCCCATAACTTAATGAAAAGTTCTGGAAACCTTTAAAGAACTTAGACCAGGTGTTGTGTCAACATTACTACAACATTATAGGAATGTCCTGTGCAACCTAACTTAAACATTGTATGAATGTCATCACAACTGAGCATATTTTGTGTTTTGGGAACCTATGTCTTGTAATGTAGCCACATTGTTCGCACAACCTAATTAAATGTTCTGGGAACCTTTAAAGTCCTCAAAAAGTATGTTCTGTCAACGTTCTTGCAACATCAAAGGAATGCTTTGTGGCTCCCTGATACAACATGTTTCTAAATGTCAGCACAACTGGAGAGATGTGGTGTTCTGGGAATCTCCTGGCACATCACCACAATGTTCCCCTAACATAAAGAAACATTCTGGGAGCCTTTAAGGAACAGATGAAATGTGTTCCGGAAACGTCCTTGTAACATCAGGTGAATGTTTTATACAAACATTCTAGAATCATCAGCATGACTGGACAGTTTTTGTGTTATTAGAACATTTGTAGCGACCGAACAAATGTTCTGGGAACTTTCACAGAGGCAAGTAGCTGGTGTGTAGTGTGAGTGGTGAAGACTGTGATGGAAATGTTGAAACAGGAGCGTTGGGATGCCAGGGATGGCGGACAGCTTGGGAGAAAGGGAGAGAAAGTGAGATGGGAAGAGATGGAGGGAGTGGGTGAAGAGACATTCCGTTTCTCTGTCACCTCTCCGGGGCAGTTCTGCTGGGGAGAGAGGGGGTAGGGTGCTTGGGGAGAAGGGGTAGGGGGCTTGGGGAAGAGGGGTAGGGTGCTTGGGAAAGAGGGGTAGGGTGCTTGGGAAAGAGGGGTAGGGTGCTTGGGGAAGAGGGGAAGGGTGCTTGAGGAAGAGGGGTAGGGGGCTTGGGCAAGAGGGGTAGCGTGCTTGGGAAAGGGGGGTAGGGTGCTTGGGGAAGGGGGGTAGGGTGCTTGGGGAAGAGGGGTAGGGGGCTTGAGGAAGAGGGGTAGGGTGCTTGGGTAGGAGGGGTAGGGGGCTTGGGGAGAAGGGGTAGGGGGCTTGGGAAAGAGGGGTAGGGTGCTTGGGGAAGAGGGGTAGGGTGCTTGGGAAAGAGGGGTAGGGGGCTTGAGGAAGAGGGGAAGGGTGCTTGAGGAAGAGGGGTAGGGTGCTTGGGAAAGAGGGGTAGGGGGCTTGAGGAAGAGGGGTAGGGTGCTTGGGGAAGAGGGGAAGGGTGCTTGAGGAAGAGGGGTAGGGTGCTTGGGCAAGAGGGGTAGGGGGCTTGAGGAAGAGGGGTAGGGGGCTTGAGGAAGAGGGGTAGGGGGCTTGGGGAAGAGGGGTAGGGTGCTTGGGGAAGAGGGGTAGGTTGCTTGGGGAAGAGGGGTAGGTTGCTTGGGGAAGAGGGGAAGGGTGCTTGGGGAAGAGGGGTAGGGGGCTTGGGGAAGAGGGGTAGGTTGCTTGGGGAAGAGGGGTAGGGGGCTTGGGGAAGAGGGGTAGGGTGCTTGGGGAAGAGGGGTAGGGGGCTTGGGGAAGAGGGGTAGGGGGCTTGGGAAAGAGAGGTAGGGGGCTTGGGAATGAGGGGTAGGGGGCTTGGTAAAGAGGGGTAGGGGGCTTGGGGAGAGGTGTAGGGGGATTGGGAAAGAGGGGTAGGGTGCTTGGGGAAGAGGGGTAGAGGGCTTGGGGAAGAGGGGTAGAGTGCTTGGGGAAGAGGGGTAGGGGGCTTGGGAAAGAGGGGTAGGGTGCTTGGGAAAGAGGGGTAGGGTGCTTGGGGAAGAGGGGTAGGGGGCTTGGGGAAGAGGGGTAGAGTGCTTGGGGAAGAGGGGTAGGGGGCTTGGGAAAGAGGGGTAGGGGGCTTGAGAAAGAGGGGTAGGGTGCTTGGGGAAGAGGGGTAGGTTGCTTGGGGGAGAGGGGTAGGGTGCTTGGGGAAGAGGGGTAGGTTGCTTGGGGGAGAGGGGTAGGGTGCTTGGGGAAGAGGGGTAGGGTGCTTGGGGAAGAGGGGTAGGGGACACACACAATTCAGTTCTATTCAAAATCCTATTTTCCCTAACCCCTAACCCCTAACCCGTACACTTACCCTAACCCGAACCCTAAACGTAATTCTAACCTTAACACTAAACCCCCTAGAAATAGCTTTTGACAAACAAAATCTCCCCGGTTCGTCAAATTTTTGTTTGGTTACTATTCTTGTGGGGACTTTTGGTTAAACACGTCCACACACACACACACACACACACACACACACACACACACACACACACACACACACACACACACACACACACACACACACACACACACACACACACACACACACACACACACACACACACACACACACACACACACACACACACACCAGCTATCGGTCACTAGTTTACACACACTCACACACAGCCAAACAATCTGTTCACTCCAGCTTTTAGCAAGCTGCTTGTACGCTCGACTGATCAGATGGCAGCCAGAAACATGCTGTCAGATCTCATAGCCTCTACCTGCCTGTTCATCTCTCAGAAACACAGGGCAGCCCTGGAGCTAACAACAACTCTCTGTCTTCTTCTTCCACCCTCCCTTCTCCTCCTCCTCCTCCTCGACGCCCTCCCCCCCGGTGTTCCTGGTGCTCCTATGCGCCGTGTTCCTCCATGTGGAAAACCGTTGCAGCGTGCGGAGCATCGTAGCGACAGAGCTGGGATTATCCATGCATGCTCCCGGAACCAGAATCCTGGCCTCGCGCTGCTCTCTCCCAGGAAAATGAAATATGCACCTGCTACACGGATAAGCAGCACACTGGAACACTGAAGTAAGGAACACAGCCTGAGAGTCACACCACACATACACCACACACACACACCACACACACACACACCACACACTCACCACACAGACACACACACACACCACACACACACCAGACACTCATCAGACACTCACCACACACATGTACACACACACTCACCACACACACACCAGACACACACATACCACACACCAGACACTCACCACACACACATGTACACACACACACACCAGACACCAGACACACACATACCACACACCAGACACTCACCACACACACACCACACACACATGTACACACACATACCACACACCAGACACACACACACACACACACACACACACACACACACACACACACACACACACACACACACACACACACACACACACACACACACACACACACACACACACACACACACACACAGACCAGACACTCATCAGACACTCACCACACACACATGTACACACACACTCACCACACACACACCAGACACACACATACCACACACCAGACACACACATACCACACACCAGACACTCACCACACAGACACACACACACACACACACACACACACACACACACACACACACACACACACACACACACACACACACACACACACACACACACACACACACACACACACACACACACACACACACACACACAATTATAGTTGAGGGAGAGGACTCCAGCCCCTCTGCTCTCTAATTGTCTCAAACTCATAGCTGTTGCCAGGTCTGTCTGTCTGTCTCTCTATTTGTCTGTATGTCCATCTCAATATGTGTAAGCAGAGCTCCAGTCTTCCTGTGTACCTGTGTGTCGAGTTGTTATAGAAAAACTCCCAGAGATTCTATTTGCTACCCACAATGCCTCAGTCCTGTCAATACCATTGAGACGTCATCTCCAGGTGTCTGTCATCTGCTTGTGATGTCAGAACTAGAGTGTGTGTGCTGGGCGGAGGCTGTGATGTCAGAACTAGAGTGTGTGTGCTGGGCGGAGGCTGTGATGTCAGAACTAGAGTGTGTGTGCTGGGCGGAGGCTGTGATGTCAGAACTAGAGTGTGTGTGCTGGGCGGAGGCTGTGATGTCAGATCTAGAGTGTGTGTGCTGGGCGGAGGCTGTGATGTCAGAACAAGAGTGTGTGTGCTGGGCGGAGGCTGTGATGTCAGAACTAGAGTGTGTTCTGGGCAGAGGCTGTGATGTCAGAACTAGAGTGTGTGTGCTGGGCAGAGGCTGTGATGTCAGAACTAGAGTGTGTGTGCTAGTCAGAGGCTGTGATGCCAGAACTAGAGTGTGTGTGCTAGTCAGAGGCTGTGATGCCAGAACTAGAGTGTGTGTGCTAGTCAGAGGCTGTGATGCCAGAACTAGAGTGTGTGTGCTAGTCAGAGGCTGTGATGCCAGAACTAGAGTGTGTGTGCTAGTCTGAGGCTGTGATGCCAGAACTAGAGTGTGTGCTGGGCAGAGGCTGTGATGTCAGAACTAGAGTGTGTGTGCTAGTCAGAGGCTGTGATGCGAGAACTAGAGTGTGTGCTGGGCAGAGGATGTGATGTCAGAACTAGAGTGTGTGTGCTACTCAGAGGCTGTGATGCCAGAACTAGAGTGTGTGCTGGGCGGAGGCTGTGATGTCAGAACTAGAGTGTGTGTGCTGGGCAGAAGCTGTGATGCGTACACATGTGCATGTTGGTGTGGGCTGTGATGTCACTGGGCCGTGGTCAGGGCTGTGCTGCGTGCACGTCTGGTTTCACTTCCGGCACAGCTGGAATTGCCACATCTGGGCTAGGATCCCAAGGGAGGGATGGGAAACGGGCCACTATTGTCCCCAGTGTCCAGTCACTGGAGCCGCAATGGAGGGAACAGACCTCAGACAGACAGAGAGAGTCAGAGAGAGAGAGGGTCTGACCCTGTGGCGTGTGTATTCTGACGTTGTTCCCCCTCCTTCTTACTCCTGTGTGTGTTGTGACATCGTCACACACATCCGTCAAAGAGGAGTGTGTGTGTGTACAACATCGCAGAGGGGAAACAGTTGTGACGCTGTCACACCACCCACCACTACAAGGCTAGCTTGGAAAGCTCTGGCTCTAACATGGAACTAAATCACGCACGCACGCACGCACGCACACACACACACACACACACACACACACACACACAAACACACACACACACACACACACACACACACACACACACACACACACACACACACACACACACACACACACACACACACACACACACACACACACACACACACACACACAACCACAGTTTTTTGCTCTACTGTGGTTAACCATGGTATGGTAACCATGGTATGACTATCCCTGGCTCCTGGACTGTCCTGTTGAGGGTCGTTCCATGGCTGTGTGGAGCTAAGCTGAGTCAGGTATTCTTGCGTCCACGGCACTGTATGTGTGTGTTTTTGGGACAATGCGAGATGGAGGCAAAACAGAACCACACAGACACACAGCATGCGGTGCCATTGAGGTTAAACAGTGGCCTCCTACACTGACGTGAACATGCTGTTGGCTAAACACACCATATTCATGACCTTGTCACTCTGTCATCCCCACAGGTTGAAACCAAACACGGTTACACACACAGTCACAAACAGTCACACACACACACACACACACACACACACACACACACACACACACACACACACACACACACACACACACACACACACACACACACACACACACACAAATTATGTCTTTGTTGACAATAAGTGAGGCAGGGGCCAACACACCTGGCGCCTCAGAGATGAGCGAAACAAAGAGAGAGAGAGAGAGAGAGAGAGAGGAGAGAAAGAGAGAGAGAGGAGAAAGAGAGAGAGGAGAAAGAGAGGAAAAAGAAAGAGAGGAGAAAGAGAGAGAGGAGAGAGAGGAGAGAGGAGAAATAGAGAGAGAGAGAGAGAGAGAGAGAGAGAGAGAGAGAGAGAGAGAGAGAGAGAGAGAGAGAGAGAGAGAAGAGAGAGAGAGAGAGACCAAAAAAATGCTTCACTGAGTTCAAGTAACAGACACATCTCAACATCAACTATTCAGATGAGGCTGCATGAATCAGGCCTTCATGGTTGAATTGCTGCAAAGAAACCACTACTAAAGGACACCAATAAGAAGAAGAGACTTGCTTGGGCCAAGAAACACGAGCAATGGACATTGGACCGGTGGAAATCTGTCCTTGGTCTGATGAGTACAAATGTAAGATTATTGGTTCCAACCTCCGTGTCTTTGTGACACACTGAGTAGGTGAACGTGTGATCTCCACATGTGTAGTTTCCACCGTGAAGCATGGAGGAGAAGGTGTTATGGTGTGGGGGTGCTTTGCTGGTGACACTGACAGTGATTTATTTAGATTTCAAGGCACACTTAACTTCTCTGGGATATGTGGGACGCTAACGTCCCACTTGGCCAAAAGACAGAAAAAATGCAGCGCCAAATTCAAATATATTACTATAAAAATCAATCTTTCATGAAATCACACATGAAAGACACCTAATTAAAGCTACACATGTTGTGAATCCAGCTAACATGTCTGATTTCAAAAAGGATTTACGGCAAAAGCACACCAAACGATTATGTTAACTCAGTACATAGCCACAGAAAAACACAGCAATTTCCCCAGCCAAAGATAGGAGTCACAAAAAGCAGAAATAGAGATAAAATGAATCACTAACCTTTGATGATCTTCATCAGATGACACTCATAGACAATTTACATTTACATTTAAGTCATTTAGCAGACGCTCTTATCCAGAGCGACTTACAAATTGGTGCATTCGCCTTATGACATCCAGTGGAACAGTGAATCTAAATCTTTTAAGGGGGGGGGTCATAAGGATTGCTTTATCCTATCCTAGGTATTCCATAGGATATCATGTTACTCAATACATGTGTTCGATAATGTGCATATTTATATCCAAAAATCTTAGTTTACATGCCTCCAAAATATCCGGAGAAATTGCAGAGAGCCACATCTAATAACATGAATACTCATCATATACTTTGATGAAAGATACATGTTTCACATAGAATTAAACACTTGTTCTTAATGCAACTGCTGTGTCACATTTCAAAAAAACTTTACGGAAAAAGCACACCATGCAATAATCTGAGACGGCGCTCAGATATAACAACATTTCTCCGCCATGTTGGAGTCAACAGAAAAACGAAATTACATCATAAATATTCCCTTACCTTTGATGATCTTCATCAGAATGCACTCCCAGGAATCCTAGTTCCACAATAAATCGTTGTTTTGTTCAATAATTTCCATTACTTATGTCTAAGTAGCTACTTTTGCTAGCACGTTTAGTGCACATGTCCAAACGCTGCCCACTATCAAAAAAATTAACCAATATGGCTACCACAGCATTCTGCAGCGATACGCCATACCATCTGGTTTGCGCTTAGTGGGACTATCATCTGTTTTTCAACAGGACAATGAAGGAAAAGCAGTCAACAAGTGCTCAGCATATGTGGGAACACCTTTAAAAAAAATGTATTTCACCTTTATTTAACCAGGTAGGACAGTTTGCTGAACAAGTTCTCATTTACAGCTGCGATCTGGCCAAGATAAAGCAAAGCAGTGCGACACAAACAACAACACAGAGTTACACATGGCATTAACAAACATACAGTCAGTAACACAACAGAAAAGTCTATATACAGTGTGTGCAAATGTGGTAAGATAAGGGAGGTAAGGCAATAAATAGGCCATAGTGGCAAAATAATTACAATTGAGCAATTAAACACTGGAGTGATAGATGTGCAGAAGATGAATGTGCAAGTAGAGATACCAAGGAGCAAATTTTTTTAAATAAAAGTATGGGGATGAGGTAGTTGATGGGATATTTACTGATGGGCTATGTACAGGTGCAGTGATCTGTGAGCTGCTCAGACAGCTGGTGCTTAAAGTTAGAGAGGAAGATATGAGTCTCCAGCTTCAGGGATTTTTGAAATTCGTTCCAGTCATTGGCAGCAGAGAACTGGAAGGAAAGGCAGCCAAAGAGGAATTGGCTTTGGGGGTGACCAGTGAAATATACCTGCTGGAGCGCGTGCTATAGGTGGATGCTGCTATGGTGACCAGTGAGCTGAGATAAGGCGGGGCTTTACCTAGCAAAGACTTATAGATGACCTGGAGCCAGTGGGTTTGGCAACGAATCTGAAGCGAGGGCCAGCCAACGGGAGCATACAGGTCGCGGTGGTGGGTAGTATATGGGGCTTTGGTGACAAAACGGATGGCACTGTGATAGACTGCATCCAATTTGCTGAGTAGAGTGTTGGAGGCTATTTTGTAAATTACATCGCCGAAGTCAAGGATCGGTAGGATAGTCAGTTTTACAAGGGTATGTTTGGCAGCATGAGTGAAGGATGCTTTGTTGCAAAATAGGAAGCTGATTCTAGATTTAATTTTGGATTGGAGATGCTTAATGTGCGTCTGGAAGGAGAGTTTACAATCTAACCAGACACCTAGGTATTTGTAGTTGTCCACATAGGCATTTAGTTTTACTTGCATTTAAGAGCAGTTGGAGGCCACAGAAGGAGAGTTGTATGGCATTGAAGCTCGTTTGGAGGTTAGTTAACACAGTGTCCAAAGAATGGCCAGAAGTATACAGAATGGTGTCGTCTGCGTAGAGGTGGATTAGAGAATCACCAGCAGCAAGAGCGACATCATTGATGTATACAGAGAAAAGAGTCGATACGAAAGAGAGGTTGAACAGGCTAGTAATAGGGGTTGCAACAATTGCGGCGGATAATTTTAGAAAGAGAGGATCCAGATTGTCTAGCCCGGCTGATTTGTAGGGATCCAGATTTTGCAGCTTTTTCAGAACATAGGCTATCTGGATTTGGGTGAAGGAGAAATGGGGGAGGCTTGGGCAAGTTGCTGAAGGGGGTGCAGGGCTGTTGACCAGGGGTAGGGGTAGTCAGGTGGAAAGCATGGCCAGCCGTAGAAAATGCTTATTGAAATTCTCAATTATCGTGGATTTATCGATGGTGACTGTGTTTCCTAGCCTCATTGCAGTAGGCAGCTGGGAGGAGGTGCTCTTATTCTCCATGGACTTTACAATGTCCCAGAACTTTTTGGAGTTTGTGCTACAGGATGCACATTTCTGTTTGAAAAAGCTAGCCTTTGCTTTCCTAACTGGCTGTATATATTGGTTCCTAACTGCCCTGAAAAGTTGCATATGGCGGGGGCTATTTGATGCGAATGCAGTACGCCACAGGATGTTTTTGTGCTGGTCAAGGGCAGTCAGGTCTGGAGTGAACCAAGGGCTATATCTGTTCCTGGTTCTACATTTTTTGAATGGGGCATGCTTATTTAAGATGGTGAGGAAAGCACTTTTAAAGAATAACCAGGCATCCTCTACTGACGGAATGAGGTCAATATCCTTCCAGGATACCCGGGCCAGGTCGATTAAAAGGCCTGCTCGCTGAAGTGATTTAGGGATCGTTTGACTGTGATGAGGGGCGGTTCGTTTGACCGCAGACCCATTACGGACGCAGGCAATGAGGCAGTGATCGCTGAGATCCTGGTTGAAGACAGCAGAGGTGTATTTGGAGGGCAGGTTGGTTAGGATGATATCTATGAGGGTGCCCGTGTTTACGGATTTGGGGTTGTACCTGGTAGGTTCATTGATAATTTGTGTGAGATTGAGGGCAGCTAGCTTAGATTGTAGGACTGTCCGGGTGTTAAGCAAGTCCCAGTTTACGTCACCTACCAGTACGAGCTCTGACGATAGATGGGGGGCAATCAGTTCACATATGGTGTCCAGGGAACAGCTGGGGGCTGAAGGTGGTCTATAGCAAGCGGCAACGGTGAGAGACTTGTTTCTGGAAAGGTGGATTTTTAAAAGTGGAAGCTCAAATTGTTTGGGCACAGACCTGGATAGTGAGACAGAACTCTGCAGGCTATCTCTACAGTAGATTGCAACTCCGCCCCCTTTGACAGTTCTATCTTGTCGGAAAATGTTATAGTTAGGGATAGAAATTTCAGGGTTTTTGGTGGCCTTCCTAAGCCAGGATTCAGACACGGTTAGGACATCCGGGTTGGCAGAGTGTGCTAAAGCAGTGAATAAAACAAACTTAGGGAGGAGGCTTCTAATGTTAACATGCATGAAACCAAGGCTTTTATGGTTACAGAAGTCAACAAATGAGAGCGCCCTGGGAATGGGTGTGGAGCTAGGCACTGCAGGGCCTGGATTAACCTCTACATCACCAGAGGAACAGAGGAGGAGTAGGATAAGGGTACAGCTAAAGGCTATAAGAACTGGTCATCTAATGTGTTCGGAACAGAGAGTTAAAGGAGCAGGTTTCTGGGCACGGAAGAATAGATTCCAGGCTTAATGTACAGACAAGGTTATGGTAGGATGTGAATACAGTGTGAATACAGTGGAAAGTAAACCTATAAACAGAGAGATAAACAGAGAGACAGATATAAACAGAGAGAGACAGAGAGATAAACAGAGAGAGACACCATTTAAACCAGGTGAGGTCACCGTATGTGTGGGAGGTGGAACAAAAGGGTTAGCTAAGGCATATTGAGCAGGGTTAGAGGCTCTACAGTGAAATAAGACAATAATCACCAACTAAAACAGCAATGGACAAGGCATATTGACATTATGGAAAGGCATGCGTAGCCGAGTAATCATGGGGTCTAGCTAGGCGGGCTGGAGACACGGCGATTCAGACAGCTAGCTGGCCGGGGATAGCAGGCCACCAAAAGGGCCTTAGGGGGACGTCGCAACGGAAGAGTCAGTTGTAGCCCCCTCGGGCGGTTCTGTCGGCAGACCAGTCATGATGGATCGGCAGGGCTCCGTGAAGGCAGTAAAAGGGTCCAGGCCAATTGGCAAAATAGGTATTGTAGCCCAAGAAAATTGGCTGATGGACCTCTTCAGCAAACAGTCCGATATGATCTAGACAGCTAGCGGGCCGCGGCAAGCAGGCTAGCAGATGGGCATTCAGGGGACGTCGCGACGGAGGAGCCTGTTGAAAACCCCCTCGGGCGGATTACGTCGGTAGACCAGTCGTGAAGGATCGGCAGAGCTCCGTATCGGCAGTAAAAGGGGTCCAGGCCAATTGGCAAAATAGGTATTGTAGCCCAAGGAGTGGCTGATGGACCTCTTCAGCTAGCCGGGAGATGGGCCTAGCATAGGCTAGCTCCAGGCTAATTGGTGCTTGCTTCGGGACAGAGACGTTAGCCAGGAGTAGCCACTCAGATAGCAGCTAGCTAGCTGCGATGATCCAGGTGAAATTGTTCAGAGCTTGCGGTAGGAATCCGGAGATGTGGGGAAAAAGAGTCCAGTATGCTCTGGGTTGAATTGCGCTGTGCAGACTGGCAGGAGTTGTCCGGGCTAAAGGTTAGCTGATGACCGCTAGCAGTGGCTAGTTGACTACTAGCTAGTAGCTAGTTAGCTGGCTAGCTTATTTTGGGGGTTCCGGTTCTAAAGTAAAGAAAATAGCAGATCCATACCACATTGGGTGAGGCGGGTTGCAGGAGAGTATGTTGGAGTTGAGGTTTAAAAAATATTTTTTTAATATATACGGAATATTATCGAAGAAAAAATATATATACACGGGACACGACAAGATGAAGACAAAGACGTCTGACTGCCATGCCATCTTGGATTAGGATCCTTCAAGACTGTTGGAAAAGCACTCTTAGACTGACTTGTCTCGTTAAATAAAGGTTAACTAAAATAAAAATAAATACTACAATGTAGAAAATAGTAAAGAATTAAGAAAAACCCTTAAATGAGTAGGTGTGTCCAAACTTTTGACTGGTACTGTATGTTTCCCATGCCAATTAATCCCCTGTAATTGAAATTGAAATTGAATTGAGAGAGAGAGAGAGAATGAGAGAGAGAGAGAGAGACAGAGAGATAGACAGAGAGCCATAAAAAGATACAGAGAGAAAGCCAGAGAGAGCCACAGAGAGCCAGAGAGAGACAGAGAGAGAAACAGATTGAGAGAGAGAGAGAGACAGAGAGAGACAGATAGAGAGACAGAGCGATAGACAGATTGAGAGATAGAGAGATAGAGTCAGAGAGACAGAGAGACAGAGAGAGACAGTGAAAGAAAGAGAGACAGAAAAACAGACAGAGAGAGACAGAGAGATAAACAGATAGAGACAGAGAGAGACAGAGAGATAAACAGAGAGAGACAGAGAGACAGAGAGATAAACAGATAGAGACAGAGAGATCAACAGAGAGATTATTAGAGAGAGACAGAGATAAACAGAGAGAGACAGAGATAAACAGAGAGATAAACCAAGAGACGTAGAGATAAACAGACAGAGATGTAAACAGAGAGAGATAAACAGAGAGATAAACAGAGATAAACAGAGAGAGACATGGAGAGATAAACAGAAAGAGACAGAAAGATAAACAGAGAGAGACAGATAGAGACAGAGAGATAAACAGAGAGAGACAGAGAGAGACAGAGAAATAAACAGAGAGAGACAGAGAGAGACAGAGATAAACAGATAGAGACAGAGAGATAAACAGAGAGAGACAGAGAGATAAACAGAGAGAGACAGAGAGAGACAGAGAGATAAACAGATAGATAAACAGAGAGATAAACAGAGAGATAAACAGAGCGATAAACAGAGAGAGACAGAGAGATAAACAGAGAGAGACAGAGAGATAAACAGACAGAGACAGAGAGATAAACAGACAGACAGAGAGAGACAGAGGGAGACAGAGAGATAAACAGAGAGAGACAGAGAGATAAACAGAGAGATAAATAGAGAGATAAACCGAGAGAGACAGAGATAAACCGAGAGAGACAGATAGAGACAGAGAGAGACAGAGATAAAATGATAGAGACAGAGAGATAGACAGAGGGAGACAGAGAGATAAACAGAGAGAGACAGCGAGATAAACAGAGAGAGACAGAGAGAGACAGAGATAAACAGATAGAGACAGAGAGATAGACAGAGAGAGACAGAGAGATAAACAGATAGAGACAGAGAGATAAATAGAGACAGAGAGAGACAGAGAGAGAAACAGATAGAGACAGAGAGATAAACAGAGAGACACAGAGAGAGACAGATAGAAACAGAGAGAGACAGAGAGATAAACAGAGAGAGACAGATAGAGAGACAGAGAGATTAACAGAGAGAGACAGAGAGATAAACAGAGAGAGACAGAGAGAAACAGAGAGATAAACAGAGAGAGACAGAAAGATAAACAGCGAGATAAACAGAGAGAGACAGAGAGAGACAGAGAGAGACAGAGATAAACAGATAGAGACAGAGAGATAGACAGAGAGAGACAGAGAGATAAACAGATAGAGACAGAGAGATAAATAGAGACAGAGAGAGACAGAGAGAGAAACAGATAGAGACAGAGAGATAAACAGAGAGAGACAGAGAGAGACAGATAGAAACAGAGAGAGACAGAGAGATAAACAGAGAGAGACAGATAGAGAGACAGAGAGATTAACAGAGAGAGACAGAGAGATAAACAGAGAGAGACAGAGAGAAACAGAGAGATAAACAGAGAGAGACAGAAAGATAAACAGAGAGATAAACCAAGAGACGGAGAGATAAACAGATAGAGACAGAGAGATAAACAGATAGAGACAGTGAGATCAACAGAGAGATAATCAGAGAGAGACAGAGAGATAAACAGAGAGATAAACAGATAGCGACAGAGAGATAAACAGAGAGAGACAGTGAGATAAACAGATAGAGACAGAGAGATCAACAGAGAGATTATTAGAGACAGAGATAAACAGAGAAAGACAGAGATAAACAGAGAGATAAATAGGGCGATAAACAGAGAGATAAACCAAGAGACGGAGAGATAAACACATAGAGACAGAGAGATAAACGGAGAGAGACAGAGAGAGACAGAGATATAAACAGAGAGAGATAAACAGAGATAAACAGAGAGATAAACAGAGATAAACAGAGCGAGACATAGAGAGACAGAGAGATAAACAGGGAGATCAACAGAGAGAGACAGATAGAGACAGATAGAGACAGAGAGATAAACAGAGAGAGACAGAGAGATAAACAGAGAGATAAACAGATAGAGACAGAGAGATAAACAGAGAGATAAACAGAGAGAGACAGTGAGATAAACAGATAGAGACAGAGAGATCAACAGAGAGATTATTAGAGACAGAGATTAACAGAGAGAGACAGTGATAAACAGAGAAATAAATAGGGCGATAAACAGAGAGATAAACCAAGAGACGGAGAGATAAACAGAGAGATAAACAGATAGAGACAGAGAGAGACAGATATAAACAGAGAGAGATACACAGAGATAAACAGAGAGATAAACAGAGATAAACAGAGCGAGACATAGAGAGACAGAGAGATAAACAGAGAGATAAACACAGAAATAAACAGAGAGAGACAGATAGAGACAGATAGAGACAGAGAGATAAACAGAGAGACAGAGATAAACAGAGAGAGACAGAGAGATAAACAGAGAGAGACAGAGATAAACAGATAGAGACAGAGAGATAAACAGAGAGAGACAGAGAGATAAACAGACAGAGAGACAGAGAGAGACAGATAGATAAACAGAGAGATAAACAGAGAGAGACAGAGAGATAAACAGAGAGATAAACAGAGAGAGACAGAGAGATAAACAGAGAGGTAAACAGAGAGAGACAGAGATAAACACAGAGAGAGACAGAGAGATAAACAGACAGAGAGACAGAGAGAGACAGAGAGATAAACAGAGAGAGACAGAGAGATAAACAGAGAGATAAACAGAGAGAGACAGATAGATATGTACAGACTCAGTGAGCATAGCCTTGCTATTGAGAAAGGCCGCCGTAGGCAGACATGGCTCTCAAGAGAAGACAGGCTATTTGCTCACTGCCCACAAAATGAGGTGGAAACTGAGCTGCACTTCCTAACCTCCTGCCCAATGTATGACCATATTAGAGAGACATATTTCCCTCAGATCACACAGATCCACAAAGAATTCGAAAACAAATCCAATTTTGATAAACTCCCATATCTACTGGGTGAAATTCTACAGTGTGACATCACAGCAGCAAGATGTGTGACCTGTTGCCACAAGAAAAGGGCAACCAGTGAAGAACAAACACCATTGTAAATACAACCCATATTTATGCTTATTTATTTTCCCTTGTGTACTTTAACCATTTGTACATTGTTACAACACTCTATATATATAATATGACATTTGTAATGTCTTTATTGTTTTGAAACTTCTGTATGTGTAATGTTTACTGTTAATTTTTATTGTTTATTTCACTTTTGTACATTATCTACCTCACTTGCTTTGGCAATGTTAACACATGTTTCCCATGCCAATAAAGCCCCTTGAATTGAATTGAATTGAATTGAGATAAACAGAGAGAGACAGACTGTCACGTTCCTGACCTGTTTTCTGTTGTTTTGTATGTGTGTGATGGTCAGGGCGTGAGTTTTGGGTGGGCAGTCTATGTTTTCCGTTTCTATTTTGGTTTTGGGTTGCCTGGTATGGCTCTTGATTAGAGGCAGGTGTTTTGCGTTTTCCTCTAATTGAGAGTCATATTAAGGTAGGGTGTTCTCACTGTTTGTTTGTGGGTGATTGTTACCTGTCTCTGTGTTTGTGTTCTGCACCAGATAGGTCTGTATCGGTTTTGCACATTTGTTATTTTGTAGGTTGTTTGTAGTGTTTCACTTGTGTTTGTATTAAACATGTTTAACACTAGCCGCGCTGCATTTTGGTCCTCTCCTTCACCCCTGGAAGAAAACCTTTACAGAATCACCCACCAAACCCAGATCAAGCAGCGTGGCAACAGGCAACGGCGGCAGCAGCAGCAGCAGCGGGAGCTAGCAAGGCAGAGTGGCTGGAAGCCCGAGAGGCTCCCCCAAAACGGGGAGCATGGCTGGGTCAAGTGGGAGATTTGAGCCAGTTCCCCGTGCTTACCAGAAGGAGCAGTGGGCTAAATTGAGGTACGAGTCGGAGAATGTGAAGGAGTTATTGGACAGATTGGAGGAAAGTGAAAGGATGGGAGATTATGAGACATTTGATGAGTTGTTGGTGATATTGGGGGAGAGCGAAGAGAGAGAGATGTTGGTTTGGCGTAGCATACACGGTACTCGCCCTGAGGTGTGTGATTACCGTGGAGAGCGGGAGTACGGGCAGACACCGTGTTATGCGGAAGAGCGCACGGTGTCTCCTGTACGCGTGCTTAGCCCAGTGCGGGCTATTCCACCTTGCCGCACTGGGAGGGCTAGGTTGGGCATCGAGCCGGATGTCATGAAGCCAGCCCAACGTATCTGGCCTCCAGTACGTCTCCTCGGGCCGGCGTACATGGCACCAGCCTTACAGGTGGTGTCCCCGGTTCGCTTGCATAGCCCAGTGTGGGTTTTTCCACCTCGCCGCACTGGCAGGGCTACGGGGACCATTCAACCTGGTAGGGTTGGAGAGGCTCGGTGCTCAAGAGCGCGTGTCCTCCTTCACGGTCCGATATATCCGGCGCCACCTTCCCGTCCCAGCCCAGTACCACCAGTGCCTACACCACGCACCAGGCTTCCAGTGCATCTCCAGAGCCCTGTTCCTCCTCCCCGCACTCGCCCTGAGGTGCGTGCCCTCAGCCCGGTACCTCCAGTTCCGGCACCACGCACTAAGCCATCTGTGAGTCTCCAGAGCCCTGTACGCACTGTTCCTTCTCCCCGCACTCGCCCTGAGGTGCGTGCCCTCAGCCCGGTACCTCCAGTTCCGGTACCACGCACCAGGCCTATAGTGCGCTTCGAGAGGTCAGTGTGCCCTGTCCCTGCTCTCCGCACTAGCCTTGAAGTGCGTGCCGTCATCCCGGTACCTCCAGTTCCGGCACCACGCACCAGGCCTACTGTGCGCCTCAGCAGGGCAGAGTCGGCCGTCTGCCCAACGCCTTCTGCACTACCTGTCTGCCCAGCTCCGTCTGAGCCATCTGTCTGCCCAGCGCCGTCTGAGCCATCTGTCTGCCCAGCGCCATCTGAGCCATCTGTCTGCCCAGCGCCGTCTGAGCCATCGGTCTGCCAAGCGCCGTCTGAGCCATCTGTCTGCCCAGCGCCGTCTGAGCCATCTGTCTGCCCAGCGCCGTCTGAGCCATCTGTCTGCCCAGCGCCGTCTGAGCCATCTGTCTGCCCAGCGCCGTCTGAGCCATCTGTCTGCCCAGCGCCGTCTGAGCCATCTGTCTGCCCAGCGCCGTCTGAGCCATCTGTCTGCCCAGCGCCTTCTGAGCCATCTGTCTGCCCAGCGCCTTCTGAGCCATCCGTCTGCCACGAGCCGTTAGAGCCGCCCGTCTGTCCCGAGCCATTATAGCCGTCCGTCAGTCAGGAGCCGCTAGAGCCGTCCGTCAGTCAGGAGCTGCCAGAGCCGCCAGCCAGTCAGGAGCTGCCAGAGCCGCCAGCCAGTCAGGAGCTGCCAGAGCCGCCAGCCAGTCAGGAGCTGCCAGAGACGCCAGCCAGTCAGGAGCTGCCAGAGACGCCAGCCAGTCAGGAGCTGCCAGAGACGCCAGCCAGTCAGGAGCTGCCAGAGACGCCAGCCAGTCAGGAGCTGCCAGAGACGCCAGCCAGTCATGAGCTGCCCTACAGTCATGAGCTGCCCTACAGTCATGAGCTGCCCTACAGTCATGAGCTGCCTTACAGTCATGAGCTGCCCTACAGTCATGAGCTGCCCTACAGTCATGAGCTGCCCTACAGTCATGAGCTGCCCTACAGTCATGAGCTGCCTTACAGTCATGAGCTGCCCTACAGTCATGAGCTGCCCTACAGTCATGAACTGCCCTACAGTCATGAGCTGCCCTACAGTCATGAGCTGCCACTCAGTCATGAGCTGCCACTCAGTCATGAGCTGCCACTCAGTCCGGAGCTGCCACTCAGCCCGGACCTGCCAGAGTCCCTCAGCCCGGACCTGCCAGAGTCCCTCAGCCAGGACCTGCCCCTTATCCCGGTGCTGCCCCTTATCCCGGTGCTGCCCCTTATCCCGGTGCTGCCCCTTATCCCGGTGCTGCCCCTTCATTTAGGTGGTTTTAGTTGGAGGGTGGTCATTGGGAGGGGGATACAGAAGCGGGGAGTGACTATGGTGGTGTGGGGACAGCGTCCGGAGCCTGAGCCACCACCGTGGTCAGATGCCCACCCAGACCCTCCCCTGGACTTTGTGCTGGTGCGCCCGGCGTTCGCACCTTGAGGGGGGGGGTTCTGTCACGTTCCTGACCTGTTTTCTGGTGTTTTTTATGTGTGTGATGGTCAGGGCGTGAGTTTTGGGTGGGCAGTCTATGTTTTCCGTTTCTATTTTGGTTTTGGGTTGCCTGGTATGGCTCTTGATTAGAGGCAGGTGTTTTGCGTTTTCCTCTAATTGAGAGTCATATTAAGGTAGGGTGTTCTCACTGTTTGTTTGTGGGTGATTGTTACCTGTCTCTGTGTTTGTGTTCTGCACCAGATAGGTCTGTATCGGTTTTGCACATTTGTTATTTTGTAGGTTGTTTGTAGTGTTTCACTTGTGTTTGTATTAAACATGTTTAACACTAGCCGCGCTGCATTTTGGTCCTCTCCTTCACCCCTGGAAGAAAACCTTTACAGAATCACCCACCAAACCCAGATCAAGCAGCGTGGCAACAGGCAACGGCGGCAGCAGCAGCAGCAGCGGGAGCTAGCAAGGCAGAGTGGCTGGAAGCCCGAGAGGCTCCCCCAAAACGGGGAGCATGGCTGGGTCAAGTGGGAGATTTGAGCCAGTTCCCCGTGCTTACCAGAAGGAGCAGTGGGCTAAATTGAGGTACGAGTCGGAGAATGTGAAGGATTTTGCATTTTGGTCCTCTCCTTCACCCCTGGAAGAAAACCTTTACAGAGAGAGATAAACACAGAGAGACAGAGAGATAAACAGAGAGACAGAGAGATAAACAGAGAGACAGAGAGATAAACAGAGAGAGACAGTGTAACGGCTATCGTCATTTTCTTCCTCCTCCTCGGACGAGGAGAGGCGAGACGGATCGGACCAATACGCAGAGTGGTTAGTGTTCATAATGATTTATTAAAACGAAACTGAATACTGAATTACAAAAACAAATAAACGAAGTGCATAAACCAATACAGTACCATGTGGTGCAACAAACACAGACACGGAAACAAACACCCACAAAACACACGTGAAACCCAGTCTGCCTAAGTATGATTCTCAATCAGGGACAACGATTGACAGCTGCCTCTGATTGAGAATCATACCAGGCCGAACACAAAAATCCCAACATAGAAAATCACACATAGACAAACCCACCCAACTCACGCCCTGACCAACTAAATAAATACAAGACAAAGGAAAACAGGTCAGGAACGTGAGAGACAGAGAGATAAACAGAGAGAGACAGAGAGATAAACAGAGAGAGACAGAGAGATAAACCGAGAGAGACAGATAGATAAACAGAGAGAGACAGATAGAGACAGAGAGATAAACAGACAGAGAGACAGAGAGAGACAGAGAGAGACAGAGAGATAAACAGAGAGATAAACAAAGAGATAAACACAGAGAGACAAAGAGATAAACAGAGAGATAAACAGACAGAGAGACAGAGAGATAAAGAGAGAGAGACAGAGAGATAAATACAGAGAGACAGAGAGATAAACCGAGAGAGACAGAGATAAACAGAGAGAGACAGAGAGATAAACAGAGAGAGACAGATAGAGACAGAGAGATAAACAGACAGCGAGACAGAGAGAGACAGAGATAAACAGAGAGATAAACAGAGAGAGACAGAGCGATAAACAGAGAGATAAACAAAGAGATAAACAGAGAGAGACAGAGAGATCAACACAGAGAGACAAAGAGATAAACAGAGAGATAAACAGACAGACAGAGAGATAAACAGAGAGAGACAGAGAGATAAACACAGAGAGACAGAGAGATAAACACAGAGAGACAGAGAGATAAACAGAGTGAGACAGAGAGATAACACAGAGAGACAGAGAGATAAACATAGAGAGACAGAGAGATAAACAGAGAGAGACAGATAGATAAACAGACAGAGAGACAGAGAGAGACAGAGAGAGACAGAGAGATAAACAGAGAGATAAACAGAGAGAGACAGAGAGATAAACAGAAAGATAAATAGAGAAATAAACCGAGAGAGACAGAGATAAACAGAGAGCGACAGAGAGATAAACAGACAGCGAGACAGAGAGAGACAGAGAGATAAACAGAGAGATAAACAGAGAGAGACAGAGAGATAAACAGAGAGAGACAGAGAGATAAACAGACAGCGAGACAGAGAGAGACAGAGAGATAAACAGAGAGATAAACAGAGAGAGACAGAGAGATAAACAGAGAGAGACAGAGAGAGACAGAGAGATAAACAGACAGCGAGACAGAGAGAAACAGAGAGATAAACAGAGAGATAAACAGAGAGAAACAGAGAGATAAACAGTGAGATAAATAGAGAAATAAACCGAGAGAGACAGAGATAAACAGAGAGAGACAGAGATAAACAGAGAGAGACAGAGAGATGAACACAGAGAGACAGAGAGATAAACAGAGAGAGACAGAGAGATAAACAGACAGAGAGACAGAGAGATAAAGAGAGAGATAAACAGAGAGATAAACAGAGAGAGACAGAGAGATAAACAGAGAGAGACAGAGAGATAAACACAGCGAGACAGAGAGATAAACAGAGAGAGAGAGAGAGATAAACAGAGAGAGAGACAGAGAGATAAATAGAGAAATAAACCGAGAGAGAGAGAGATAAACAGAGAGAGACAGAGAGATAAACAGAGAGATAAACAGAGAGAGACAGAGAGATAAACAGAGAGAGAGACAGAGAGATAAATAGAGAAATAAACAGAGAGAGACAGAGATAAACAGAGAGAGACAGAGAGATAAACAGAGAGATAAACAGAGAGAGACAGAGAGATAAACAGAGAGATAAACAAAGACATAAACAGAGAGAGACAGAGAGATAAACACAGAGAGACAGAGAGATAAACAGAGAGAGACAGAGAGATAAACAGACAGAGAGACAAAGAGAGAGATAAACACAGAGAGACAGAGAGATAAACAGAGAGAGACAGAGATAAACAGACAGAGAGACAGAGAGATAAACAGAGAGAGACAGAGAGATAAACAGACAGAGAGACAGAGAGATAAACAGAGAGAGACAGAGAGATAAACAGAGAGATAAACAAAGAGATAAACAGAGAGAGACAGAGAGATAAACACAGAGAGACAGAGAGATAAACAGAGAGAGACAGAGAGATAAACAGACAGAGAGACAGAGAGATAAAGAGAGAGATAAACAGAGAGATAAACAGAGATAGACAGAGAGATAAACAGAGAGAGACAGATGGATAAACACAGAGAGACAGAGAGATAAACAGAGAGAGACAGAGAGATAACCCAGAGAGACAGAGAGATAAACAGAGAGACAGAGAGATAAACAGAGAGAGACAGAGAGATAAACAGAGAGATAAACAAAGAGATAAACAGAGAGAGACAGGGAGATAAACACAGAGAGACAGAGAGATGAACAGAGAGACAGAGAGATAAACAGACAGAGAGACAGAGAGATAAAGAGAGAGATAAAGAGAGAGATAAACAGAGAGAGAAAGGGAGATAAACAGAGAGAGGCAGAGAGATAAACACAGAGAGACAGAGAGATAAACAGAGAGAGGCAGAGAGATAACACAGAGAGACAGAGAGATAAACAGAGAGAGACAGAGAGATAAACACAGAGAGACAGAGAGATAAACAGAGAGAGACAGAGATAAACAGACAGAGAGACAGAGAGATAAACAGAGAGAGACAGAGAGATAAACAGAGAGAGACAGAGAGATAAACAGACAGAGAGACAGAGAGATAAAGAGAGAGATAAACATAGAGAGACAGAGAGATAAACAAAGAGAGACAGAGAGATAAACAGAGAGATAAACAAAGAGATAAACAGAGAGAGACAGGGAGATAAACACAGAGAGACAGAGAGATAAACAGAGAGACAGAGAGATAAACAGACAGAGAGACAGAGAGATAAAGAGAGAGATAAAGAGAGAGATAAACAGAGAGAGAAAGGGAGATAAACAGAGAGAGGCAGAGAGATAAACACAGAGAGACAGAGAGATAAACAGATAGAGGCAGAGAGATAACACAGAGAGACAGAGAGATAAACAGAGAGAGACAGAGAGATAAACACAGAGAGACAGAGAGATAAACAGAGAGAGACAGAGATAAACAGACAGAGAGACAGAGAGATAAACAGAGAGAGACAGAGAGATAAACAGAGAGAGACAAAGAGAGACAGAGAGATAAACAGAGAGGGACAGAGAGATAAACAGAGAGAGAGACAGGGAGATAAACACAGAGAGACAGAGAGATAAACAGAGAGAGACAGAGATAAACAGACAGAGAGACAGAGATATACACAGAGAGAGACAGAGAGATAAACAGACAAAGAGACAGAGCGATAAACAAAGAGAGACAGAGAGATAAACAGAGAGATAAACAAAGAGATAAACAGAGAGAGACAGAGAGATAAACACAGAGAGATAAACAGAGAGAGACAGAGAGATAAACAGACAGAGAGACAGAGAGATAAAGAGAGAGATAAACAGAGAGATAAACAGAGAGAGACAGAGAGATAAACAGAGAGAGACAGAGGGATAAACACAGAGACAGAGAGAGAAACAGAGAGAGACAGAGAGATAAACAGAGAGATAAACAAAGAGATAAACAGAGAGAGACAGAGAGATAAACACAGAGAGACAGAGAGATAAACAGAGAGAGACAGAGAGATAAACACAGCGAGACAGAGAGATAAACAGAGAGAGACAGAGAGATAAACAGAGAGATAAACAGAGAGAGAGACAGAGAGATAAATAGAGAAATAAACCGAGAGAGACAGAGATAAACAGATAGAGACAGAGAGATAAACAGAGAGATAAACAGAGAGAGACAGAGAGATAAACAGAGAGATAAACAAAGAGATAAACAGAGAGAGACAGAGAGATAAACAGACAGAGAGACAGAGAGATAAAGAGAGAGAGATAAACACAGAGAGACAGAGAGATAAACAGAGAGAGACAGAGAGATAAACACAGAGAGAAAGAGAGATAAACAGATAGAGACAGAGAGATAACACAGAGAGACAGAGAGATAAACAGAGAGAGACAGAGAGATAAACAGAGAGAGACAGGGAGATAAACACAGAGAGACAGAGAGATAAACAGAGAGAGACAGAGATAAACAGAGAGAGACAGAGAGATAAACAGAGAGAGACAGAGATAAACAGACAGAGAGACAGAGAGATAAACAGAGAGAGACAGAGAGATAAACAGAGAGATAAACAAAGATATAAACAGAGAGAGACAGAGAGATAAACAGAGAGAGACAGAGGGATAAACACAGAGAGACAGAGAGATAAACAGAGAGCGACAGAGAGATAACACAGAGAGACAGAGAGATAAACAGAGAGACAGAGAGATAAACAGAGAGAGACAGAGAGATAAACAGAGAGATAAACAAAGAGATAAACAGAGAGAGACAGAGAGATAAACACAGAGAGACAGAGAGATAAACAGAGAGAGACAGAGAGATAAACAGACAGAGAGATAAAGAGAGAGATAAACAGAGAGAGAAAGGGAGATAAACAGAGAGAGACAGAGGGATAAACACAGAGAGACAGAGAGATAAACAGAGAGAGACAGAGAGATAACACAGAGAGACAGAGAGATAAACAGAGAGACAGATAGATAAACAGAGAGAGACAGAGAGATAAACAGAGAGATAAACAAAGAGATAAACAGAGAGAGACAGAGAGATAAACAGACAGAGAGATAAAGAGAGAGATAAACAGAGAGATAAACAGAGAGAGACAGAGAGATAAACAGAGAGAGACAGAGAGATAAACAGAGAGAGACAGAGATAAACAGACAGAGAGACAGAGAGATAAACAGAGAGAGACAGAGAGATAAACAGACAGAGCGACAGAGAGATAAAGAGAGAGATAAACACAGAGAGACAGAGAGATAAACAGAGAGAGACAAAGAGATAAACACAGAGCGACAGAGAGATAAACAGAGAGAGACAGAGATAAACAGACAGAGCGACAGAGAGATAAAGAGAGAGATAAACACAGAGACACAGAGAGATAAACAGAGAGAGACAAAGAGATAAACACAGAGAGACAGAGATAAACAGACAGAGAGACAGAGAGATGCACAGAGAGAGACAGAGATAAACAGACAGAGAGACAGAGCGATAAACAGAGACAGATAGAGAGATAAACAGGGAGATAAACAAAGAGATAAACAGAGAGAGACAGAGAGATAAACACAGAGAGACAGAGAGATAAACAGAGAGAGACAGAGAGATAAACAGACAGAGAGACAGAGAGATAAAGAGAGAGATAAACAGAGAGATAAACAGAGAGAGACAGAGAGATAAACAGAGAGAGACAGAGAGATAAACAGACAGAGAGACAGAGAGATAAACAGAGAGAGACAGAGAGATAAAGAGAGAGATAAAGAGAGAGATAAACAGAGAGAGAAAGGGAGATAAACAGAGAGAGGCAGAGAGATAAACACAGAGAGACAGAGAGATAAACAGAGAGAGGCAGAGAGATAACACAGAGAGACCGAGAGATAAACAGAGAGAGACAGAGAGATAAACACAGAGAGACAGAGAGATAAACAGAGAGAGACAGAGATAAACAGACAGAGAGACAGAGAGATAAACAGAGAGAGACAGAGAGATAAACAGAGAGAGACAGAGAGATAAACAGACAGAGAGACAGAGAGATAAAGAGAGAGATAAACATAGAGAGACAGAGAGATAAACAAAGAGAGACAGAGAGATAAACACAGAGAGACAGAGAGATAAACAGAGAGAGACAGAGAGAGACAGAGAGATAAACAGAGAGAGACAGAGAGATAAACAGAGAGAGACAGGGAGATAAACACAGAGAGACAGAGAGATAAACAGAGAGAGACAGAGATAAACAGACAGAGAGACAGAGATATACACAGAGAGAGACAGAGAGATAAACAGACAAAGAGACAGAGCGATAAACAAAGAGAGACAGAGAGATAAACAGAGAGATAAACAAAGAGATAAACAGAGAGAGACAGAGAGATAAACACAGAGAGATAAACAGAGAGAGACAGAGAGATAAACAGACAGAGAGACAGAGAGATAAAGAGAGAGATAAAGAGAGAGATAAACAGAGAGAGACAGAGAGATAAACAGAGAGAGACAGAGAGATAAACAGAGAGATAAACAAAGAGATAAACAGAGAGAGACAGAGAGATAAACAGAGAGAGACAGAGAGATAAACACAGAGAGACAGAGAGATAAACAGAGAGAGACAGAGAGATAAACACAGAGAGACAGAGAGATAAACAGAGAGACTGATAGATAAACAGACAGAGAGACAGAGAGAGACAGAGAGATAAACAGAGAGAGACAGAGAGATAAACAGAGAGATAAACAGAGAGAGAGACAGAGAGATAAAATAGAGAAATAAACCGAGAGACAGAGATAAACAGATAGAGACAGAGAGATAAACAGAGAGATAAACAGAGAGAGACAGAGAGATAAACAGAGAGATAAACAAAGAGATAAACAGAGAGAGACAGAGAGATAAACAGAGAGAGACAGAGAGATAAACAGACAGAGAGACAGAGAGATAAAGAGAGAGAGATAAACACAGAGAGACAGAGAGATAAACAGAGAGAGACAGAGAGATAAACACAGAGAGAAAGAGAGATAAACAGATAGAGACAGAGAGATAACACAGAGAGACAGAGAGATAAACAGAGAGAGACAGAGAGATAAACAGAGAGAGACAGGGGGATAAACACAGAGAGACAGAGAGATAAAACAGAGAGAGACAGAGAGATAAACAGAGAGAGACAGAGAGATAAACAGAGAGATAAACAAAGATATAAACAGAGAGAGACAGAGAGATAAACAGAGAGAGACAGAGATAAACAGACAGAGAGACAGAGAGATAAAACAGAGAGAGACAGAGAGATAAACAGACAGAGAGACAGAAAGATAAACAGAGAGAGACAGAGAGATAAACAGAGAGATAAACAAATATATAAACAGAGAGAGACAGAGAGATAAACAGAGAGAGACAGAGGGATAAACACAGAGAGACAGAGAGATAAACAGAGAGCAACAGAGAGATAACACAGAGAGACAGAGAGATAAACAGAGAGACAGAGAGATAAACAGAGAGAGAGAGAGAGATAAACAGAGAGATAAACAAAGAGATAAACAGAGAGAGACAGAGAGATAAACACAGAGAGACAGAGAGATAAACAGAGAGAGACAGAGAGATAAACAGACAGAGAGATAAAGAGAGAGATAAACAGAGAGAGAAAGGGAGATAAACAGAGAGAGACAGAGGGATAAACACAGAGAGACAGAGAGATAAACAGAGAGAGACAGAGAGATAACACAGAGAGACAGAGAGATAAACAGAGAGAAAGAGAGATAAACAGAGAGAGACAGAGAGATAAACAGAGAGATAAACAAAGAGATAAACAGAGAGAGACAGAGAGATAAGCACAGAGAGACAGAGAGATAAACAGAGAGAGACAGAGAGATAAACAGACAGAGAGATAAAGAGAGAGATAAACAGAGAGATAAACAGAGAGAGACAGAGAGATAAACAGAGAGAGACAGAGAGATAAACAGAGAGAGACAGAGATAAACAGACAGAGAGACAGAGAGATAAAGAGAGAGATAAACACAGAGAGACAGAGAGATAAACAGAGAGAGACAAAGAGATAAACACAGAGAGACAGAGAGATAAACAAAGAGAGACAGGGAGATAAACACAGAGAGACAGAGAGATAAACAGAGAGAGACAGAGAGATAAACAGAGAGAGACAGGGAGATAAACACAGAGAGACAGAGAGATAAACAGAGAGAGACAGAGATAAACAGACAGAGAGACAGAGAGATACACAGAGAGAGACAGAGAGATAAACAGACAAAGAGACAGAGCGATAAACAAAGAGAGACAGAGAGATAAACAGAGAGATAAACAAAGAGATAAACAGAGAGAGACAGAGAGATAAACACAGAGAGATAAACAGAGAGAGACAGAGAGATAAACAGAGAGAGACAGAGAGATAAACACAGAGAGACAGAGAGATAAACAGAGAGACTGATAGATAAACAGACAGAGAGACAGAGAGAGACAGAGAGATAAACAGAGAGAGACAGAGAGATAAACAGAGAGATAAACAGAGAGAGAGACAGAGAGATAAAATAGAGAAATAAACCGAGAGACAGAGATAAACAGATAGAGACAGAGAGATAAACAGAGAGATAAACAGAGAGAGACAGAGAGATAAACAGAGAGATAAACAAAGAGATAAACAGAGAGAGACAGAGAGATAAACAGAGAGAGACAGAGAGATAAACAGACAGAGAGACAGAGAGATAAAGAGAGAGAGATAAACACAGAGAGACAGAGAGATAAACAGAGAGAGACAGAGAGATAAACACAGAGAGAAAGAGAGATAAACAGATAGAGACAGAGAGATAACACAGAGAGACAGAGAGATAAACAGAGAGAGACAGAGAGATAAACAGAGAGAGACAGGGGGATAAACACAGAGAGACAGAGAGATAAAACAGAGAGAGACAGAGAGATAAACAGAGAGAGACAGAGAGATAAACAGAGAGATAAACAAAGATATAAACAGAGAGAGACAGAGAGATAAACAGAGAGAGACAGAGATAAACAGACAGAGAGACAGAGAGATAAAACAGAGAGAGACAGAGAGATAAACAGACAGAGAGACAGAAAGATAAACAGAGAGAGACAGAGAGATAAACAGAGAGATAAACAAAGATATAAACAGAGAGAGACAGAGAGATAAACAGAGAGAGACAGAGGGATAAACACAGAGAGACAGAGAGATAAACAGAGAGCAACAGAGAGATAACACAGAGAGACAGAGAGATAAACAGAGAGACAGAGAGATAAACAGAGAGAGAGAGAGAGATAAACAGAGAGATAAACAAAGAGATAAACAGAGAGAGACAGAGAGATAAACACAGAGAGACAGAGAGATAAACAGAGAGAGACAGAGAGATAAACAGACAGAGAGATAAAGAGAGAGATAAACAGAGAGAGAAAGGGAGATAAACAGAGAGAGACAGAGGGATAAACACAGAGAGACAGAGAGATAAACAGAGAGAGACAGAGAGATAACACAGAGAGACAGAGAGATAAACAGAGAGAAAGAGAGATAAACAGAGAGAGACAGAGAGATAAACAGAGAGATAAACAAAGAGATAAACAGAGAGAGACAGAGAGATAAGCACAGAGAGACAGAGAGATAAACAGAGAGAGACAGAGAGATAAACAGACAGAGAGATAAAGAGAGAGATAAACAGAGAGATAAACAGAGAGAGACAGAGAGATAAACAGAGAGAGACAGAGAGATAAACAGAGAGAGACAGAGATAAACAGACAGAGAGACAGAGAGATAAAGAGAGAGATAAACACAGAGAGACAGAGAGATAAACAGAGAGAGACAAAGAGATAAACACAGAGAGACAGAGAGATAAACAAAGAGAGACAGGGAGATAAACACAGAGAGACAGAGAGATAAACAGAGAGAGACAGAGAGATAAACAGAGAGAGACAGGGAGATAAACACAGAGAGACAGAGAGATAAACAGAGAGAGACAGAGATAAACAGACAGAGAGACAGAGAGATACACAGAGAGAGACAGAGAGATAAACAGACAAAGAGACAGAGCGATAAACAAAGAGAGACAGAGAGATAAACAGAGAGATAAACAAAGAGATAAACAGAGAGAGACAGAGAGATAAACACAGAGAGATAAACAGAGAGAGACAGAGAGATAAACAGACAGAGAGACAGAGAGATAAAGAGAGAGATAAAGAGAGAGAGACAGAGAGATAAACAGAGAGAGACAGAGGGATAAACACAGAGAGACAGAGAGATAAACAGAGAGAGACAGAGAGATAAACAGAGAGATAAACAAAGAGATAAACAGAGAGAGACAGAGAGATAAACAGAGAGAGACAGAGAGATAAACACAGAGAGACAGAGAGATAAACAGAGAGAGACAGAGAGATAAACAGAGAGATAAACAAAGATATAAACAGAGAGAGACAGAGAGATAAACAGAGAGAGACAGAGGGATAAACACAGAGAGACAGAGAGATAAACAGAGAGCAACAGAGAGATAACACAGAGAGACAGAGAGATAAACAGAGAGACAGAGAGATAAACAGAGAGAGACAGAGAGATAAACAGAGAGATAAACAAAGAGATAAACAGAGAGAGACAGAGAGATAAACACAGAGAGACAGAGAGATAAACAGAGAGAGACAGAGAGATAAACAGACAGAGATATAAAGAGAGAGATAAACAGAGAGAGAAAGGGAGATAAACAGAGAGAGACAGAGGGATAAACACAGAGAGACAGAGAGATAAACAGAGAGAGACAGAGAGATAACACAGAGAGACAGAGAGATAAACAGAGAGACAGAGAGATAAACAGAGAGAGACAGAGAGATAAACAGAGAGATAAACAAAGAGATAAACAGAGAGAGACAGAGAGATAAGCACAGAGAGACAGAGAGATAAACAGAGAGAGACAGAGAGATAAACAGACAGAGAGATAAAGAGAGAGATAAACAGAGAGATAAACAGAGAGAGACAGAGAGATAAACAGAGAGAGACAGAGAGATAAACAGAGAGAGACAGAGATAAACAGACAGAGAGACAGAGAGATAAAGAGAGAGATAAACACAGAGAGACAGAGAGATAAACAGAGAGAGACAAAGAGATAAACACAGAGAGACAGAGAGATAAACAAAGAGAGACAGGGAGATAAACACAGAGAGACAGAGAGATAAACAGAGAGAGACAGAGAGATAAACAGAGAGAGACAGGGAGATGAACACAGAGAGACAGAGAGATAAACAGAGAGAGACAGAGATAAACAGACAGAGAGACAGAGAGATACACAGAGAGAGACAGAGAGATAAACAGACAAAGAGACAGAGCGATAAACAAAGAGAGACAGAGAGATAAACAGAGAGATAAACAAAGAGATAAACAGAGAGAGACAGAGAGATAAACACAGAGAGATAAACAGAGAGAGACAGAGAGATAAACAGACAGAGAGACAGAGAGATAAAGAGAGAGATAAAGAGAGAGAGACAGAGAGATAAACAGAGAGAGACAGAGGGATAAACACAGAGAGACAGAGAGATAAACAGAGAGAGACAGAGAGATAAACAGAGAGATAAACAAAGAGATAAACAGAGAGAGACAGGGAGATAAACAGAGAGAGACAGAGAGATAAACACAGAGAGACAGAGAGATAAACAGAGAGAGACAGAGAGATAAACACAGAGAGACAGAGAGATAAACAGAGAGACCGATAGATAAACAGACAGAGAGACAGAGAGAGACAGAGAGATAAACAGAGAGAGACAGAGAGATAAACAGAGAGATAAACAGAGAGAGAGAGACAGAGAGATAAAATAGAGAAATAAACCGAGAGACAGAGATAAACAGATAGAGACAGAGAGATAAACAGAGAGATAAACAGAGAGAGACAGAGAGATAAACAGAGAGATAAACAAAGAGATAAACAGAGAGAGACAGAGAGATAAACAGAGAGAGACAGAGAGATAAACAGACAGAGAGACAGAGAGATAAAGAGAGAGAGATAAACACAGAGAGACAGAGAGATAAACAGAGAGAGACAGAGAGATAAACACAGAGAGAAAGAGAGATAAACAGATAGAGACAGAGAGATAACACAGAGAGACAGAGAGATAAACAGAGAGAGACAGAGAGATAAACAGAGAGAGACAGGGAGATAAACACAGAGAGACAGAGAGATAAACAGAGAGAGACAGAGATAAACAGACAGAGAGAGAGATAAAACAGAGAGAGACAGAGAGATAAACAGAGAGATAAACAAAGATATAAACAGAGAGAGACAGAGAGATAAACAGAGAGAGACAGAGGGATAAACACAGAGAGACAGAGAGATAAACAGAGAGCGACAGAGAGATAACACAGAGAGACAGAGAGATAAACAGAGACAGAGAGATAAACAGAGAGAGACAGAGAGATAAACAGAGAGATAAACAAAGAGATAAACAGAGAGAGACAGAGAGATAAACACAGAGAGACAGAGAGATAAACAGAGAGAGACAGAGAGATAAACAGACAGAGAGATAAAGAGAGAGATAAACAGAGAGAGAAAGGGAGATAAACAGAGAGAGACAGAGGGATAAACACAGAGAGACAGAGAGATAAACAGAGAGAGACAGAGAGATAACACAGAGAGACAGAGAGATAAACAGAGAGACAGAGAGATAAACAGAGAGAGACAGAGAGATAAACAGAGAGATAAACAAAGAGATAAACAGAGAGAGACAGAGAGATAAACACAGAGAGACAGAGAGATAAACAGAGAGAGACAGAGAGATAAACAGACAGAGAGATAAAGAGAGAGATAAACAGAGAGATAAACAGAGAGAGACAGAGAGATAAACAGAGAGAGACAGAGAGATAAACAGAGAGAGACAGAGATAAACAGACAGAGAGACAGAGAGATAAAGAGAGAGATAAACACAGAGAGACAGAGAGATAAACAGAGAGAGACAAAGAGATAAACACAGAGAGACAGAGAGATAAACAGAGAGAGACAGGGAGATAAACACAGAGAGACAGAGAGATAAACAGAGAAAGACAGAGAGATAAACAGAGAGAGACAGGGAGATAAACACAGAGACAGAGAGATAAACAGAGAGAGACAGAGATAAACAGACAGAGAGACAGAGAGGCACAGAGAGAGACAGAGATAAACAGACAGAGAGACAGAGCGATAAACAGAGACAGATAGAGAGATAAACAGGGAGATAAACAAAGAGATAAACAGAGAGAGACAGAGAGATAAACACAGAGAGATAAACAGAGAGAGACAGAGAGATAAACAGACAGAGAGACAGAGAGATAAAGAGAGAGATAAACAGAGAGATAAACAGAGAGAGACAGAGAGATAAACAGAGAGAGACAGAGGGATAAACACAGAGAGACAGAGAGATAAACATAGAGAGACAGAGAGATAAACAGAGAGAGACAGAGAGATAAACAGAGAGATAAACAAAGAGATACACAGAGAGAGACAGAGAGATAAACACAGAGAGACAGAGAGATAAACAGAGAGAGAAAGAGAGATAAACACAGAGAGACAGAGAGACAAACAGAGAGAGACAGAGAGATAACACAGAGAGACAGAGAGATAAACAGACAGAGACAGAGAGATAAACAGAGAGAGACAGAGAGATAAACACAGAGAGACAAAGAGATAAACAGAGAGAGACAGAGATAAACAGACAGAGAGACAGAGAGATAAACAGACAGAGACAGAGAGATAAACAGACAGAGAGACAGAGAGATAAACAGACAGAGAGATAAAGAGAGAGATAAACAGAGAGATAAACAGAGAGAGACAGAGAGATAAACAGAGAGAGACAGAGAGATAAACAGAGAGAGACAGAGATAAACAGACAGAGAGACAGAGAGATAAAGAGAGAGATAAACACAGAGAGACAGAGAGATAAACAGAGAGAGACAAAGAGATAAACACAGAGAGACAGAGAGATAAACAGAGAGAGACAGGGAGATAAACACAGAGAGACAGAGAGATAAACAGAGAAAGACAGAGAGATAAACAGAGAGAGACAGGGAGATAAACACAGAGACAGAGAGATAAACAGAGAGAGACAGAGATAAACAGACAGAGAGACAGAGAGGCACAGAGAGAGACAGAGATAAACAGACAGAGAGACAGAGCGATAAACAGAGACAGATAGAGAGATAAACAGGGAGATAAACAAAGAGATAAACAGAGAGAGACAGAGAGATAAACACAGAGAGATAAACAGAGAGAGACAGAGAGATAAACAGACAGAGAGACAGAGAGATAAAGAGAGAGATAAACAGAGAGATAAACAGAGAGAGACAGAGAGATAAACAGAGAGAGACAGAGGGATAAACACAGAGAGACAGAGAGATAAACATAGAGAGACAGAGAGATAAACAGAGAGAGACAGAGAGATAAACAGAGAGATAAACAAAGAGATACACAGAGAGAGACAGAGAGATAAACACAGAGAGACAGAGAGATAAACAGAGAGAGAAAGAGAGATAAACACAGAGAGACAGAGAGACAAACAGAGAGAGACAGAGAGATAACACAGAGAGACAGAGAGATAAACAGACAGAGACAGAGAGATAAACAGAGAGAGACAGAGAGATAAACACAGAGAGACAAAGAGATAAACAGAGAGAGACAGAGATAAACAGACAGAGAGACAGAGAGATAAACAGAGAGAGACAGAGAGATAAACAGACAGAGAGACAGAGAGATAAACAGACAGAGAGATAAAGAGAG
>NC_074670.1:11246859-11261859 GCF_029448725.1 Salvelinus fontinalis
AATAAGCAAAGAGAAACGACAGTCCTGTCACGTTCCTGACCTGTTTTCCGTTGTTTTGTATTTGTTTAGTATGGTCAGGGCGTGAGCTGGGTGGGTAGTCTATGTGTTTCTATGTTGGGTTAAATGTGTTGCCTGATATGGTTCTCAATTAGGGGCATGTGTTTGACGTTTCCTCTGATTGAGAACCATATTAAGGTAGGCTGTTCTCACTGTTTGTTTGTGGGTGATTGTCTTCCGTGTCAGTGTTTGTACCACACGGGACTGTTTCGTTTGTCTAGTCTGTTCCTGTTCGTGCGTTCTTCGTTTTGTGTAAGTTCTCATGTTCAGGTCGGTCTACGTCGTTTTTGTTATTTTGTAATTTATTCAAGTGTACTTCGTGTTTCGTCTTGTCTAAATAAATTCATCATGTATTCATCACCCGCTGCATTTTGGTCCGATCCCTACACCTCCTCTTCAGACGAAGAGGGGGAAATCAATCATTACAAGTCCATTAATTTTTTTTAAGTATATATTTTTTTAACCTTTATTTAACTAGGCAAGTCAGTTAAGAACAAATTATTATTTTCAATGACGGCCTGGGAACAGTGGGTTAACTGCATTGTTCAGGAACAGTGGGTTAACTGCCTTGTTCAGGAACAGTGGGTTAACTGCCTTGTTCAGGAACAGTGGGTTAACTGCCTTGTTCAGGAACAGTGGGTTAACTGCCTTGTTCAGGAACAGTGGGTTAACTGCCTTGTTCAGGAACAGTGGGTTAACTGCCTTGTTCAGGAACAGCGGGTTAACTGCCTTGTTCAGGAACAGCGGGTTAACTGCCTTGTTCAGGAACAGTGGGTTAACTGCCTTGTTCAGGAACAGTGGGTTAACTGCCTTGTTCAGGAACAGTGGGTTAACTGCCTTGTTCAGGAACAGTGGGTTAACTGCCATGTTCAGGAACAGTGGGTTAACTGCCTTGTTCAGGAACAGTGGGTTAACTGCCTTGTTCAGGAACAGTGGGTTAACTGCCTTGTTCAGGAACAGTGGGTTAACTGCCTTGTTCAGGAACACTGGGTTAACTGCCTTGTTCAGGAACAGAGGGTTAACTGCCTTGTTCAGGAACAGTGGGTTAACTGCCTTGTTCAGGAACAGTGGGTTAACTGCCTTGTTCAGGAACAGTGGGTTAACTGCCTTGTTCAGGAACAGCGGGTTAACTGCCTTGTTCAGGAACTGTGGGTTAACTGCCTTGTTCAGGAACAGTGGGTTAACTGCCTTGTTCAGGAACAGTGGGTTAACTGCCTTGTTCAGGAACAGTGGGTTAACTGCCTTGTTCAGGAACAGTGGGTTAACTGCCATGTTCAGGAACAGTGGGTTAACTGCCTTGTTCAGGAACTGTGGGTTAACTGCCTTGTTCAGGAACAGTGGGTTAACTGCCTTGTTCAGGAACAGTGGGTTAACTGCCTTGTTCAGGAACAGTGGGTTAACTGCCTTGTTCAGGAACAGTGGGTTAACTGCCTTGTTCAGGAACAGTGGGTTAACTGCCTTGTTCAGGAACAGTGGGTTAACTGCCTTGTTCAGGAACAGTGGGTTAACTGCCTTGTTCAGGAACAGTGGGTTAACTGCCTTGTTCAGGAACAGTGGGTTAACTGCCTTGTTCAGGGACAGAACAACTTTACTTTAAGACATGAAGGTCAGTCAATTCAGAAAATTTCAATAACTTTGAAAGTTTCTTCAAGTGCAGTCGCAAATCCATCAAGCGTTATGATGATACTAGCTCTCATGAGGACCGCCACAGGAACGGAAGACCCAGAGTTACCTCTGCTGCAGAGGATAAGTTCATTAGAGTTACCAGCCTCAGAAATTGCAGCCCAAATAAGTGCTTCAGAGAGTTCAAGTAACAGACACATCTCAACATCAACTGTTCAGAGGAGACCTGTCACGTTCCTGACCTGTTTTCCATTGTTTTTGTATGTGTTTAGTTGGTCAGGGCGTGAGTTGGGGTGGGCATTCTATGTTATGTGTTTCTATGTTGGGTTGCCTGGTATGGCTCTCAATTAGAGGCAGGTGTTTGACGTTTCCTCTGATTGAGAGCCATATTAAGGTAGGCTGTTCTCACTGTTTGTTTGTGGGTGATTGTCTTCCGTGTCTGTGTATGTCCCACCACACGGGACTGTTTTGTTGTCGTTCGTGTATGTAGTCTGTTCCTGTTCGTGCGTTCTTACAAGACCGTCTGAATCAGCCTTCATGGTTGAATTGCTGCAAAGAAACCACTACTAAAGGACACCAATAAGAAGAAGAGACTTGCTTGGGCCAAGAAACACAAGCAATGGACATAAAACCGGTGGAAATCTGTCCTTTGGTCTGATGAGTCCAAATTTTTGATTTTGCGTTCCAACCGCCGTGTCTTTGTGCACACTTAACCAGCATGGCTACCACAGCATTCTGCAGCGATATGCCGTCACATCTGGTTTGCGCTTAGTGGGACAATAATTTGTTTTTCAACAGGACAATGACCCAACACACCTCCAGGCTGTGTAAGGGCTATTTGACCAAGGAGAGTGATGGAGTGTTGCATCAGATGACCTGGCCTCCACAATCACCTGAAGAGTTGGACCGCAGAGTGAAGGAAAAGCAACCAACAAGTGCTCAGCATATGTGGGAACTCCTTCAAGACAGTTGGAAAAGCATTCCTCTTGAAGCTGGTTGAGAGAATGCCAAGAGTGTTCAAAGCTGTCATCAAGGCAAAGGGTGGCTACTTTGAAGAATCTAAAATCTAAAATATATTTTGATGTGTTTAACACTTTTTTGGTTACTACGTGATTCCATATGTGTTATTTATTAGTTATGATGTCTTCACTATTATTCTGTAGAAATTAGTAAAAATAAAGAAAAACCCTTGAATGGGTAGATGGGTAGGCCAAACTTTTGACTGGTACTGCATGTGTGTGTTCCACTCTTGGCATGTTCATCACAAATTAATTAAAAGCTTGCATAAAACACACCCACCCACACACACACAGGCATGTGCACTGAACTTGATCACACCACCTGTCTGTCACTGTGTGGGACTGTATGTGCACGTGTATGTCTGTGTCGGTTGTGTGTGTGTATGTGTGTGTTGGTTGCGTGTGTGTGTGTGGGGGGGGGGGGGGGGTTGGTTGTTTTTGTGTGTGTGTGTGTGTGTGTGTGTGTGTGTGTGTGTGTGTGTGTGTGTGTGTGTGTGTGTGTGTGTGTGTGTGTGTGTGTGTGTGTGTGTGTGTGTGTGTGTGTGTGTGTGTGTGTGTTTAACTGGACCAGAAGTCCCCACAAGAATAGCAAACAAACAAAAATTTGACCAAATGGGGACATTTTGTTAGTCCCCACAAGGTCAAATGCTGTTTCTAGGGGGTTTAGGGTTAAGGTTAGGTTTTTTGGGTTAAGGTTAGGGTTAGGGAAAATAGGATTTTGAATGTGACTGAATTGTGTGTCCCGACAAGGTTAGCTGTACAAGACTGTGTGGATGTGTATATAGGTGTTGGTTGTGTGTAGCTGTTGGTTGTGTGTGTGTGTGTATGTGTTGATTGTGTGTGTATGTGTGTGCAGGTGTTGGTTGTGTGTGTGTGTGTGTGTGTGTGTGTGTGTGTGTGTGTGTGTGTGTGTGTGTGTGTGTGTGTGTGTGTGTGTGTGTGTGTGTGTGTGTGTGTGTGTGTGTGTGTGTGTGCGTGTGTGTGAGACACTGACTGTGTGTGGTGTGTGTGTGTGTGTGTGTATGAGGTTTATATATAGCTGTGTGATTGTTGTAAGATTGTGATACTGATCATCATCTGTTGTGTGGATAACTCAATCCCAAATCTCTCTCTAGTCATTGAGGCCTAGGACTAGCCCTAAGAGTTATACTTAGGTCTTTAGTTACCCACGCTGTACCCCCATACCACCTTTGACCTATCCCTTACCTCTTGGCCCCCATACCACCTGGTCTCTGTGTCTCTCCCACTACACCCAAACCACAGGGAGAAGAACGGGCTCGTGGTAATGACTGGAGCGGAATCAGTAAAATACATCAGCCACATGTTTTCCAGGTGGTTGATGCCATTCCATTTGTTCCGTTCCGGACATTATTATGAGCCTTCCTCCCCTTAGCAGCCTCCTGTGACTCAAACAGGGTAAACCCTTTGGTAGGTCACCAGAACCAGGCAATGCAACATCACAAGGCAACCCCATTTCCACCTCCACCCCTCCACCCGACCCTCGAGACACACCCGACAACCCCTCAAAAAATGTAGCGCCTAGAACACCCAGACACTTGACACAGGAACAGAGAGGGGGAGGGAACAGGGACACACACACCTGCTGAATCAGGCGCTTCTACGCCACAGAGTATGATAGAAACTGATCCCCTTATATCTGCTATGCTGATATTACTGTCCTACACACACACACTAGTCTATTAATGTCTGTAACCCAGAACTCAGCTCTCCTCTAACCTGCCCGGCAACACGTATTACACAGCACAACACACACTCACAAATGTGCCCACACACACAAACACACATACTTGTTGTCCCTGGTCCAACGTGGTGTCCTTGTGTAGGACGCTCTCTGAAGGACCCCTGCCTGTAGTATCCTCTTACTGTAGACCCCAAGGCCAATCACAGAACACACACACAAAGGCCTCTCACGGCAGCTACTCTGCCTGAGGTGAGTGGACAGGGAAGAGTCTCAATGGGTTTTATACACACACACACATCTCTGTGGGGTTACTACTGTATTCCTGCCCTCTGTAGTGTTATCTCTGTGGGGTTACTACTGTATTCCTGCACTCTGTAGTGTTATCTCTGTGGGGTTACTACTCTATTCCTGCCCTCTGTAGTGTTATCTCTGTGGGGTTACTACTGTATTCCTGCCCTCTGTAGTGTTATCTCTGTGGGGTTACTACTGTATTCCTGCCCTCTGTAGTATTATCTCTGTGGGGTTACTACTGTATTCCTGCCCTCTGTAGTGTTATCTCTGTGGGGTTACTACTGTATTCCTGCCCTCTGTAGTGTTATCTCTGTGGGGTTACTACTGTATTCCTGCCCTCTGTAGTGTTATCTCTGTGGGGTTACTACTGTATTCCTGCCCTCTGTAGTGTTATCTCTGTGGGGGTTACTACTGTATTCCTGCCCTCTGTAGTGTTATCTCTGTGGGATTACTACTGTATTCCTGCCCTCTGTAGTGTTATCTCTGTGGGGTTAATACTGTATTCCTGCCCTCTGTAGTGTTATCTCTGTGGGATTACTACTGTATTCCTGCCCTCTGTAGTGTTATCTCTGTGGGATTACTACTGTATTCCTGCCCTCTGTAGTGTTATCTCTGTGGGGTTACTACTGTATTCCTGCCCTCTGTAGTGTTATCTCTGTGGGGTTAATACTGTATTCCGCCCTCTGTAGTGTTATCTCTGTGGGGTTACTACTGTATTCCTGCCCTCTGTAGTGTTATCTCTGTGTGATTACTACTATTGTATTCCTGCCCTCTGTAATGTTATCTCTGTGGGGTTAATACTGTATTCCTGCCTTCCCTCTCTAGTGTTATCTCTGTGGGGTTACTACTGTATTCCTGCCCTCTGTAGTGTTATCTCTGTGGGGGTTACTACTGTATTCCTGCCCTCTGTAGTGTTATCTCTGTGGGATTACTACTGTATTCCTGCCCTCTGTAGTGTTATCTCTGTGGGGTTAATACTGTATTCCTGCCCTCTGTAGTGTTATCTCTGTGGGATTACTACTGTATTCCTGCCCTCTGTAGTGTTATCTCTGTGGGATTACTACTGTATTCCTGCCCTCTGTAGTGTTATCTCTGTGGGGTTACTACTGTATTCCTGCCCTCTGTAGTGTTATCTCTGTGGGGTTAATACTGTATTCCGCCCTCTGTAGTGTTATCTCTGTGGGGTTACTACTGTATTCCTGCCCTCTGTAGTGTTATCTCTGTGTGATTACTACTATTGTATTCCTGCCCTCTGTAATGTTATCTCTGTGGGGTTAATACTGTATTCCTGCCTTCCCTCTCTAGTGTTATCTCTGTGGGGCTACTACTGTATTCCTGCCCTCTCTAGCGTTATCTCTGTGGGGTTACTACTGCATTTCTGCCCTCTTTAACGTTATCTCTGTGGGGTTACTACTGCATTTCTGCCCTCTCTAGCGTTATCTCTGTGGGGTTACTACTGCATTTCTGCCCTCTCTAGCGTTATCTCTGTGGGGTTACTACTGTATTCTTGCTGTCACGACTTCCGCCGAAGTCAGTCCCCCTCCTTGTTCGGGCGGTGTTCGGCGATCGACGTCACCGATCTGTAATCGGTTATCTGTTACTCGCTGTAATGTTATCTCTGTGGGGTTAATACTGTATTTCTGCCCTCTCTAGCTTTATCTCTGTGGGGTTACTACTGTATTCCTGCCCTCTGTAGTGTTATCTCTGTGGGGTTAATACTGTATTCCTGCCTTCCCTCTCTAGTGTTATCTCTGTGGGGTTACTACTGCATTTCTGCCCTCTCTAGCGTTATCTCTGTGGGGTTACTACTGCATTTCTGCCCTCTTTAACGTTATCTCTGTGGGGTTACTACTGCATTTCTGCCCTCTCTAGCGTTATCTCTGTGGGGTTACTACTTTATTCCTGCACTCTGTAGTGTTATCTCTGTGGGGTTACTACTGTATTTCTGCCCTCTCTAGTGTTATCTCTGTGGCGTTACTACTGTATTCCTGCCCTCTCTCTGTAGTGTTTTATCTGTGGGGCTACTACTATATTCCTGACCTCTCTAGCGTTATCTCTGTAGGGTTACTATTGTATTCCTGCTCTCTCTAATGTTATCTCTGTAGGGTTACTGTTGTAATCCTGCTCTCTCTAGCGTTATCTCTGTAGGGTTACTACTGTATTCCTGCCCTCTCTAATGTTATCTCTGTAGGGTTACTATTGTATTCCTGCCCTCTCTAATGTTATCTCTGTGGGGTTACTATTGTATTCCTGCCCTCTCTAGCGTTATCTCTGTAGGGTTACTATTTTATTCCTGCCCTCTCTAATGTTATCTCTGTAGGGTTACTATTTTATTCCTGCCCTCTCTGATGTTATCTCTGTAGGGTTACTATTGTATTCCTGCCCTCTCTAATGTTATCTCTGTAGGGTTACTACTTTATTACTGCCCTCTCTAATGTTATCTCTGTAGGGTTACTACTGTATTCCTGCCCTCTCTAATGTTATCTCTGTAGGGTTACTATTTTATTCCTGCCCTCTCTAATGTTATCTCTGTAGGGTTACTATTGTATTCCTGCCCTCTCTAATGTTATCTCTGTAGGGTTACTACTGTATTCCTGCCCTCTCTAATGTTATCTATGTAGGGTTACTATTGTATTCCTGCCCTCTCTAATGTTATCTCTGTAGGGTTACTACTGTATTCCTGCCCTCTCTAATGTTATCTCTGTAGGGTTACTATTGTATTCCTGCCCTCTCTAATGTTATCTCTGTAGGGTTACTATTGTATTCCTGCCCTCTCTAATGTTATCTCTGTAGGGTTACTATTTTATTACTGCCCTCTCTGATGTTATCTCTGTAGGGTTACTATTGTATTCCTGCCCTCTCTAATGTTATCTCTGTAGGGTTACTACTGTATTCCTGCCCTCTCTAATGTTATCTCTGTAGGGTTACTATTTTATTCCTGCCCTCTCTAATGTTATCTCTGTAGGGTTACTATTGTATTCCTGCCCTCTCTAATGTTATCTCTGTAGGGTTACTATTGTATTCCTGCCCTCTCTAATGTTATCTCTGTAGGGTTACTATTGTATTCCTGCTCTCTCTAGCGTTATCTCTGTAGCGTTATTACTGTATTCCTGCCCTCCTTTCTGTCTCGTCCCTCTCTCCCCACTCCGCCCTCTTCTCTGTCTTCTCTCTCTTTCCCCACGACCCTGCCCCGGTGCCAACCCAGCATCACTAGCAGAACTCCTCACCTGTGTGTCGGCATGCCGCGGATTACAATCGGACACATTCCCGACTCCGTCTCACACACACACTGAATTTCCATGGATAACAGACACATTCCTATCTCACTGCCCTCTCACCAGCCTCACGTGCAGGACATCAATCAGGTATTCCTTGTGAATATCTGCGTTCCTTGGCTGGGGATTGGAATGAGGCTTAGACTTCTGGAATCAGGAAGAGAGTTCCGTCAGAGATGTTTGGAATTCCAACCGGAATCCCCTCTGTCTGATGTTGGGGGTGAGCTGGAGTACACCATGAGTGAGAGTGTGTGAGAGTGTGGGCCTGGGGCAGTGTGTTGTGTGTGTGTGTGAGTTATAGCATCACTCCAGCTCTCTTCCTTTCAGGCCACACTGTTCCGTATCTGCTCACGAGAGAGGAATTGTAGGAAACCAGGAGAGCCCTATTATGGTATGAGGACATACCAATCCTACCTCTCACACACACACACTCACACCGAGACACACACACACACACTCACACCCAAACAGTCTCCCACTCTGATAGAGATCATCACGACAGTATCAGAGTAGGAGATACTGTAATCAGGCTGGTTCCTCAGTCATTATGTTACTGTAGAGTTAGGACTAACTCAATCCTTATGTTACTGTAGAGTTAGGACTAACTCCATCCTTATATTACTGTAGAGCTAGGACTAACTCAATCCTTATGTTACTGTAGAGCTAGGACTAACTCAACCCTTATGTTACTGTAGAGCTAGGACTAACTCAACCCTTATGTTACTGTAGAGCTAGGACTAACTCAACCCTTATGTTACTGTAGAGCTAGGACTAACTCAATCCTTATGTTACTGTAGAGCTAGGACTAACTCAATTCTTATGTTACTGTAGAGTTAGGACTAACTCATTCCTTATATTACTGTAGAGCTAGGACTAACTCAATCCTTATGTTACTGTAGAGCTAGGACTAACTCCAGCCTTATGTTACTGTACAGCTAGGACTAACTCAATCCTTATGTTACTGTAGAGCTAGGACTAACTCCATCCTTATATTACTGTAGAGCTAGGACTAACTCAATCCTTATGTTACTGTAGAGCTAGGACTAACTCCATCCTTATATTACTGTAGAGCTAGGACTAACTCAATCCTTATGTTACTGTAGAGCTAGGACTAACTCCATCCTTATGTTACTGTAGAGCTAGGACTAACTCAACCCTTATGTTACTGTAGAGCTAGGACTAACTCAATCCTTATGTTACTGTAGAGCTAGGACTAACTCCATCCTTATATTACTGTAGAGCTAGGACTAACTCCATCCTTATGTTACTGTAGAGTTAGGACTAACTCAGTCATTATGTTACTGTAGAGCTAGGACTAACTCCATCCTTATGTTACTGTAGTTAGGAGTAACTCAGTCATTATGTTACTGTAGTTAGGAGTAACTCAGTCATTATGTTACTGTAGTTAGGAGTAACTCAGTCATTATGCTACTGTAGTTAGGAGTAACTCAGTCATTATTAGTTAGGAGTAACTCAGTCATTATGTTACTGTAGTTAGGAGTAACTCAGTCATTATGTTACTGTAGTTAGGAGTTACTCTGTCATTATTTTACTGTAGTTAGGAGTAACTCTGTCATTATTTTACTGTAGTTAGGAGTAACTCAGTCATTATGTTACTGTAGTTAGGAGTTACTCGGTCATTATGTTACTGTAGTTAGGAGTAACTCAGTCATTATGTTACTGTAGTTAGGAGTAACTCAGTCATTATGTTACTGTAGTTAGGAGTAACTCAGTCATTATGTTACTGCAGTTAGGAGTAACTCAGTCATTATGTTACTGTAGTTAGGAGTAACTCAGTCATTATGTTACTGTAGTTAGGAGTAGGAGGAGTGGGGAGAAGGATGTATACATGTTCTAACCAGCCCAGGAACTAAAGACAACAGCTATCTGGCTAGCTAACTCAGACACTGATTGTCACGTTCCTGACCTGTTTTCTGTTGTTTTTGTATGTGTGTGATGGTCAGGGCGTGAGTTTTGGGTGGGCAGTCTATGTTTTCTGTTTCTATGTTGGTTTTGGGTTGCCTGGTATGGCTCTTAATTAGAGGCAGGTGTTTTGCGTTTTCCTCTAATTGAGAGTCATATTAAGGTAGGTTGTTCTCACTGTTTGTTTGTGGGTGATTGTCGCTGTGTCTGTGTTTGTTGCACCACACGGTACTGTCTCGTCTCCTCTCGTCTCGTTCGTTCGGTCGTTCCTGTTCATGTGTTCTTCGTTTCATGTAAGTTCGTAGTTTAGGTCTGTCTAGTTCGTTTTGTTATTTTGTAAATTAGTCAAGTGTATTTCGTGTCTGTTCTTCGTCTTGCAATAAAGTCATGATGTATTCATCACCCGCTGCGCCTTGGTCTACTAACTCACCGAAAGACAGCCGTTACAGAATCACCCACCAAACCCAGATCAAGCAGCGGGTTAACGGACAGCAACGACAGCAGCAGTGGGAAAAGGAGGATTGGACATGGGAAGAGATCCTGGACGGGAAAGGACCCTGGGCAGAGCCAGAGGAGTGTCGCCGTTCCAAGGCGGAGCTGGAGGCATCTAAAGCGGAGAGGCGACGTTATGAGGAGGCAGCACGGAAGCAAGGCTGGAAGCCCGCAAGTACTACCCAAAAATTTCTTGGGGGGGATAAGAGGTAGTGGGCCGAGGGCAGGTAGGAGACCTGCGCCCACTTCCCAGGCTAACCGTGGAGAGCGGGAGTACGGGCAGACACCGTGTTACGCAATAGAGCGCACGGTGTCTCCTGTACATGTGCATAGCCCAGTGCGGGTTATTCCACCTCCCCGCACTGGTAGTGCTAGATTGGGCATTGAGCCAAATGTCATGAAGCCGGCCCTACATATCTGGCCACCAGTACGTCTCCTTGGGCCGGCTTACATGGCACCAGCCTTACGCATGGTGTCCCCGGTTCGCCAACACAGCCCAGTGCAGGTTATTCCACCTCCCCGCACTGGACGGGCTACGGGGAGCATGCAACCAGGTAAGGTTGGGTAGGCTCGGTGCTCAAGGGAGCCAGTACGCCTGCACGGTCCGGTATTTCCGGCGCTACCTCCTCGCCCCAGCCCAGTACCACCAGTTCCGGCACCACGCACTAAGCCACCTGTGCGTCTCCAGAGCCCTGTTCCTCCTCCACGCACTCTCCCGATGGTGCTTGTCTCCAGCCCAGTGCCTCCAGTTCCGGCACCACGCACTAAGCCATCTGTGCGTCTCCAGAGCCCTGTACGCACTGTTCCTTCTCCCCGCACTCGCCCTAAGGTGCGTGCCCTCAGCCCGGTACCTCCAGTTCCGGTACCACGCACCAGGCCTATAGTGCGCTTCGAGAGGTCAGTGTGCCTTGTCCCTGCTCCCCGCACTAGCCTTGAAGTGCGTGCCGTCATCACGGTACCTCCAGTTCCGGCACCACGCACCAGGCCTACTGTGCGCCTCAGCAGGGCAGAGTCGGCCGTCTGCCCAACGCCTTCTGCACTGCCTGTCTGCCCAGCTCCGTCTGAGCCATCTGTCTGCCCAGCGCCGTCTGAGCCATCTGTCTGCCCAGCGCCGTCTGAGCCATCTGTCTGCCCAGCGCCGTCTGAGCCATCTGTCTGCCCAGCGCCTTCTGAGCCATCCGTCTGCACAGCGCCTTCTGAGCCATCCGTCTGCCACGAGCCATTAGAGCCGTCCGTCAGTCAGGAGCCGCTAGAGCCGTCCGTCAGTCAGGAGCTGCCAGAGCCGCCAGCCAGTCAGGAGCTGCCAGAGCCGCCAGCCAGTCAGGAGCTGCCAGAGCCGCCAGCCAGTCAGGAGCTGCCCTACAGTCAGGAGCTGCCCTACAGTCAGGAGCTGTCCTCCAGTCATGAGCTACCCTACAGTCATGAGCTACCCTACAGTCATGAGCTGCCCTTCAGTCATGAGCTGCCCAACAGTCATGAGCTGCCCTACAGTCATGAGCTGCCCTACAGTCAGGAGCTGCCCTACAGTCAGGAGCTGTCCTACAGTCAGGAGCTGTCCTCCAGTCATGAGCTGCCCTCCAGTCATGAGCTACCCTACAGTCATGAGCTGCCCTTCAGTCATGAGCTGCCCAACAGTCATGAGCTGCCCTACAGTCATGAGCTGCCCTACAGTCATGAGCTGCCTTACAGTCATGAGCTGCCCTACAGTCATGAGCTGCCCTACAGTCATGAGCTGCCCTACAGTCATGAGCTGCCCTACAGTCATGAGCTGCCACTCAGTCATGAGCTGCCACTCAGTCCGGAGCTGCCACCCAGTCCGGAGCTGCCACCCAGTCCGGAGCTGCCACCCAGTCCGGAGCTGCCACCCAGTCCGGAGTTGCCATTAGTACAGAGTTGTCCCTCTGTCCTAAGCTGTCCCTCTGTCCGGAGCTACCTCTCTGTCCTGAGCTGTCTCCTCTATGTAGGAGGGGCCTTAGTAAAGGTTCCTGGACCATGGTTGGGGGCGAGGGTCGCCACTCAAAGGACACTAAGGAGGGGGACAAAGACAGTGGTGGAGTGGTGTCCTCGTCCATCGCCGGAGCCGCCACCGCGGACAGATGCCCACCCAGACCCTCCCCTTGAGTTTTAGGGGTGCGCCCGGAGTTCGCACCTTGAGGGGGGGCGTTCTGTCACGTTCCTGACCTGTTTTCTGTTGTTTTTGTATGTGTGTGATGGTCAGGGCGTGAGTTTTGGGTGGGCAGTCTATGTTTTCTGTTTCTATGTTGGTTTTGGGTTGCCTGGTATGGCTCTTAATTAGAGGCAGGTGTTTTGCGTTTTCCTCTAATTGAGAGTCATATTAAGGTAGGTTGTTCTCACTGTTTGTTTGTGGGTGATTGTCGCTGTGTCTGTGTTTGTTGCACCACACGGTACTGTCTCGTCTCGTCTCGTTCGTTCGGTCGTTCCTGTTCATGTGTTCTTCGTTTCATGTAAGTTCGTAGTTTAGGTCTGTCTAGTTCGTTTTGTTATTTTGTAAATTAGTCAAGTGTATTTCGTGTCTGTTCTTCGTCTTGCAATAAAGTCATTATGTATTCATCACCCGCTGCGCCTTGGTCTACTAACTCACCGAAAGACAGCCGTTACACTGATATTACAATATATCGCTGTACTGGCTGAGATGTTGATTACTAGACATTGTCCTTGTCTAATAATAATTGGGGGTTGGGGACAAAACTAGACTCAACATGTGACCCTACTGACAGAAGCATAACACACTCATAGGCACAGCACCCGTGGGGGATAAGCCAGGACGTGCAGACGAGGGCATTCCTCCTCTCAGCTGTGAGCTATTGGGACAGGCTGTCCAGTGCACACAACCCCCCCGACCACCTAACCTCGACTGCTGCTCCGGACCGCCACAGCTAAAGTCTACGTTCTCCCTCTATCTCCCTCCTCTCTCCCCCGCCCCCCAGGCCTCATCCAAGAGCCTTCCAACTGTGATGACAGCTACAATACACCACAGTCACATGACTACAACTCAGACAGAGATACGGCCCCAATGCTGAAACAGACTCACAGCACCAATTCTGAAACAGAGTCAAGGTCTCAATGCTGAAACTCAGACTTACAGCCCCAATGCTGAAACAGACTCACAGCCCCAATGCTGAAACAGACTCACAGCCCCAATGCTGAAACTCAGACTCACAGCCCCCATGCTGAAACAGACTCACAGCTCCAATGCTGAAACAGACTCACAGCCCCAATGCTGAAACTCAGACTCACAGCCCCAATGCTGAAACTCAGACTCTCAGCCCCAATGCTGAAACAGACTCACAGCCCCAATGCTGAAACAGACTCACAGCCCCAATGCTGAAACTTAGACTCACAGCCCCCATGCTGAAACAGACTCACAACCCCAATGCTGAAACAGACTCACAGCTCCAATGCTGAAACAGACTCTCAGCCCCAATGCTGAAACAGACTCACAGCCCCAATGCTGAAACAGACTCACAGCCCCAATGCTGAAACAGGCTCACAGCCCCAATGCTGAAACAGACTCTCAGCCCCAATGCTGAAACAGACTCACAACCCCAATGCTGAAACAGACTCTCAGCCCCAATGCTGAAACAGACTCACAACCCCAATGCTGAAACAGACTCTCAGCCCCAATGCTGAAACAGACTCTCAGCCCCAATGCTGAAACAGACTCTCAGCCCCAATGCTGAAACAGACTCTCAGCCCCAATGCTGAAACAGACTCTCAGCCCCAATGCTGAAACAGACTCTCAGCCCCAATGCTGAAACAGACTCTCAGCCCCAATGCTGAAACAGACTCACAACCCCAATGCTGAAACAGACTCTCAGCCCCAATGCTGAAACAGACTCACAGCCCCAATGCTGAAACAGACTCTCAGCCCCAATGCTGAAACAGACTCACAACCCCAATGCTGAAACAGACTCTCAGCCCCAATGCTGAAACAGACTCACAACCCCAATGCTGAAACAGACTCTCAGCCCCAATGCTGAAACAGACTCACAGCCCCAATGCTGAAACAGACTCTCAGCCCCAATGCTAAAACAGACTCACAACCCCAATGCTGAAACAGACTCTCAGCCCCAATGCTGAAACAGACTCACAACCCCAATGCTGAAACAGACTCACAACCCCAATGCTGAAACAGACTCACAACCCCAATGCTGAAACAGACTCTCAGCCCCAATGCTGAAACAGACTCTCAGCCCCAATGCTGAAACAGACTCACAGCCCCAATGCTGAAACAGACTCTCAGCCCCAATGCTGAAACAGACTCACAACCCCAATGCTGAAACAGACTCTCAGCCCCAATGCTGAAACAGACTCACAACCCCAATGCTGAAACAGACTCTCAGCCCCAATGCTGAAACAGACTCTCAGCCCCAATGCTGAAACAGACTCACAACCCCAATGCTAAAACAGACTCTCAGCCCCAATGCTGAAACAGACTCTCAGCCCCAATGCTAAAACAGAGTCATGGACCCAATGCTAAAACATTGTTTAAATACTAAAACATTGAACCGGGGTCAAGCAACCTATCTGATTCAGAGGGGTTGGGTTAAATGTGGAAGACACATTTCAGTTGAACGCATTCAGTTGCACAACTGAC
>NC_074670.1:11264359-11272754 GCF_029448725.1 Salvelinus fontinalis
AGAGAGAGAGAGAGAGAGAGAGAGAGAGAGAGAGAGAGAGAGAGAGAGAGAGAGAGAGAGAGAGAGAGAGAGAGAGAGAGAGAGAGAGAGAGAGAGAGAGAGATCAAATGTAATATTAAACACTAACATATTGTCCCTAGGTTTTTCCATAGAGACTGGTTAACATCATGTGATCCAACCGTTTTCACCCAACACTGATCCCATTGCAACTTGTTTTCTTGGTGTATGAATAAAATGTCTGTATCTCCTGAAGGGATGTTCAGTTAAAGGCTCAATGCAGCCATTTTGACTCACTTTGTTATTGGTCTATTAACCAATTTCCCCCCACCTATGCAAACTTGCTGATTAGAAGGTCCTGTGTAAATTATATTTTCAACCATCAACTATCAGGAAATAACACTGATAAAAATGTCACATTTCTACAGTGTTAGTTTCATCATCTGTTCTATAATATGATACATTACACACACAAAACACACTGTTTACTGCCCTGGGCCTTTAAAGCTCTCAATCTCAAATTAGTTTTTCAGCCAAACGTCATTGACCATTGAACAGCAGTACATATTGCAGCTGTTATGTGCAGAGACTGTCATCAGTGAGAATGTCTGGACCCTCATGTTTCATTTCACACAGCTTACCATGACTCTCTGTAGTCTGTCTTTTAATAGGCTGGTCACTTCCCCATATGAAGCCATGTGCACTTCCTAAAGCAGCACACACACACACACACACACACACACACACACACACACGCACACGCACACGCACACGCACACGCACACACACACACACATCTGTCCACATCTGATAACCCTTTTTGGTTTCAGGTAGAACCCTTTTTGATTCCAGCTAGAACCTTTTCTGGTTCTATATGTAGAACCCTCTGTGGAAAGTATTCTACCTGGAACCAAAAAAGGCTCTACCTGACACCAAAAAGGGTTCTCATATGGGGGCAGCAGGATTCTCCTAGATAGCGAAAATCAGTGGTGTACATTTAACTCTGAAAGTGTCAAATGTACACTATTTTCAGTGAACACATGAGTCCCGCTGTACTGGTTTTAAAATAACACATTTGAAAGTGTTAAAGATTTAACTCTGTTGCAGTGTTCCCCATTTTACTGTTAAAGTGTTCAAAGGAACTCGATTGTAGTGTTTGCATAGCTTTACTGCAGGGTTGTCAAAGTCATCCCATGGAGGGCCTAGTGTCTGTGGGTTTTGGGTTGTGCCTTTCAATTAAGACCTAGACAACCAGGTGAGGGGAGTCTTTTACTAATTAGTGACCTGAATTCATCAATCAAGTACAAGGGAGGAGCAAAACCCTGCAAGACACTCGGCCCTCCGTGGAATGAGTTTGACACGTTCTCTGTCATACACAACACCTACAGTGTAAAACATAACACTTGATTTACAGTAAACTGGACTCACTCTGCTCATTGCTGACGCTGTTACATCTCTCAGTGTAAGAAATGAACACCTGTAGTGTTACAGGTAATCATTTCTGGGTGTTGTTTTAACACTGTATGTTGTAAAGCCTAACTGAGAGCACCTTTTTTTCTAACAGTGTATGGACAGTCATGCTGCTTTTTGCTGTGTGTTAATCTGTCCTCATATGCCTCTGAGAAGAGCCGAGCAGGTCTCTGTAACGATTTTCGTCGTGGGATGAAGAGTAGTCGGACCAAAGCGCAGCGTGGTAAGTGTTCATGTTATATTTATTAAAACAGAACACTAAACAAAATAACAAAGAGAAAGAACAAGAACGAAACAGTCCTGTAAGGTGCAGCAACACAAAACAACTGCCCACAAACACAGGTGGGAAAAGGCTCCCTAAGTATGATTCCCAATCAGAGACAACGACAGACAGCTGCCTCTGATTAAGAACCACACCAGGCCAAACGCACAGAAATAGAAAACATAGAACACAAAACATAGAATGCCCACCCCAACTCACTCCCTGACCAAACCAAAATAGAGACATAAAAAGGATCTCTAAGGTCAGGGCGTGACAGTCTCAGACTGTTCTGCTAGGAGACTGTGAGTAGGCAGGTTGTTTCACTTCACTAACTGGCTTTTAATGTGTGGCTATGTGGAGCAGACACATCTAGTTGCAGTCTAGTTGCAGAAATGTACAGGCAGAATAAATCATCTCTCTCTCTCTCACACATACACACATACACACACACACACACACACATAACACACACACAGGGTGGAGGGGATAGAAATGTACAGGCAGAATAAATCATCTCTTTCTCTCTCTCACATACACACACACACATAACACACACACAGGGTGGAGGGGATAGAAATGTACAGGCAGAATAAATCATCTCTCTCTCTCTCACACATACACACACACACACACACACATAACACACACACAGGGTGGAGGGGACATGTGTGGTGGAGTCAGGGAACGCTGGATACAAGATCCATATTCCCCATTGAGGGGAAACTCACCACTTCAACCGGAAAGAGCAGTGGAGGAGAAACACACACTATGTCCTGAGAGCAGATCAGACACACACACACACATACGCACACACATGCAGACAAACACACACACACACACACACACACACACACACACACACATACACACACAAACATACTTCCATCAGAAATATGTGAATATTGCATTTTGGTGGAGTAAATCTCTAAGAAAGAGACACAGAGAATTAAGGAGGGGTGTATGTCTGGGCAGGTGTGATGATGTTGGTGTGATGTAGTTGATGTTGTGAGTAAATTGTGAGTAAATGAGTCACAGCTCAGCCAATCAGGGGATAGATGCTTTGGGAACAAACAACATGACAGACAGACACAGATGCACATATTCCAGACCAGGGGTGTCAAACTCATTCCACGGAGGGCCTAGTGGCAGCTGGTTTTAGTTATTTTATTTCAGTTAAGACCTAGACAACCAGGCGAGGACAGTTCCTTAGTAGGGACCTTCATTCATGAGTCAAGTACAAGGAAGGAGTGAAAACCCACAGACACTGGGCCCTCCATGGAAGGAGTGAAAACCCACAGACACTGGGCACTCCAAGGAAGGAGTGAAAACCCACAGACACTGGGCCCTCCATGGAAGGAGTGAAAACCCACAGACACTGGGCCCTCCAAGGAAGGAGTGAAAACCCACAGACACTGGGCCCCCCATGGAAGGAGTGAAAACCCACAGACACTGGGCCCTCCAAGGAAGGAGTGAAAACCCACAGACACTGGGCACTCCATGGAAGGAGTGAAAACCCACAGACACTGGGCCCTCCATCGAAGGAGTGAAAACCCACAGACACTGGGCCCTCCATGGAAGGAGTGAAAACCCACAGACACTGGGCCCTCCAAGGAAGGAGTGAAAACCCACAGACACTGGGCCCTCCATGGAAGGAGTGAAAACCCACAGACACTGGGCCCTCCATGGAAGGAGTGAAAACCCACAGACACTGGGCCCTCCATGGAAGGAGTGAAAACCCACAGACACTGGGCCCTCCATGGAAGGAGTTTGACGTGTGTGTTCCAGAGTGACACCTTTCTCTTGCTGTTCTCTGTACTGATGATTGGTGATGATTAATGATTGTTGATGATTACAGACCATATGGATCATTTATAAACTCTGACGCTCTGCTGTTTGTTCCCAAAGCATCTATACCCTGATTGGCTGAGCTGTGACTCATTTACTCACAATAGACTGTTCTGAATGGTGTGTGTATTTGCTTCACAATAGACTGTTCTGAATAGTGTGTGTGTGTGTTTGCCTGTACTCTCTATAAATAAGCAGAGTGCTGTCAAATGACACGGTACTGTACCTGTACAGAACAGCCAGGTCACCCATGACACAAGTCAGTATTTGACATCCATCCATGTCTGAGAACGTCAGGAGATGAAGTGGAAACCGGCCACTAGGGGCAACAGTGAGTCTTCAAGTAGGTTTTGGTTTTATGGACGGGGATGGCGGATGGGCCTAAGCATCTGCCTCTGATTCCAACGTTTGAAAGTTCAAATCCAGCAATAGAATGTTGATATTGTTTTTTAAGCCTATCCCAAACCGTAACCATTCTGAGTTCATGTCTAACCTTAAGAATTTGGAGTTAATGTCTAAACGTAACCTTAAAAACGTTGAAATATGACGTTTGAGAAACATGGATGAATGTCTAATTCTGACATGAGACTGTAAGAGCTGGTAGGTACAGACACACAGTCTTATAGGATCTGCAACATACCATAGGTTTACATATAAACACACAGGCATACTGTAGCTCATTCAGAGGAGGGCAGCCCGACCAGGACTCGAACCCAGGCCCCTGCTAATATCAGTCCAACACCTTAACCGTTACACCAAGAGGCCAGAACGTCTAGATGACGTCACTACGGTATGAAGGACTCTATCCTGCGTCTTTGGAACGTGTGTCTCTCCCCGGTACACACACTTCAAAAACGCATAGTCGGGAGAGATGTGTTGTCTGTGGAATGAAAGAGAAGACCCAGCCAATCAGCTGCAGGCAGAGGAGAGAGGAGGAAGTCACTGTGGTCACACCTTGCTGTGTGTGTGCGCGCGCGTGTGTGCGCGCGTGTGTGTGTGTGTGTGTGTGCATATGTGTGTGTGTGTGACTGAAATAGCTTTGTCGGAGAGTAAACAACACATTTCATTCATAAAAAAACTACTGATGCCTGCCTACTTCACGAGAGAGAGAGAGAGAGAGAGAGAGAGAGAGAGAGAGAGAGAGAGAGAGAGAGAGAGAGAGAGAGAGAGAGAGAGAGAGAGAGAGAGAGAGAGAGAGAGAGAGAGAGAGAGAGAGAGAGAGAGAACAACAACAAAAGGAAAGGGAGATGAGATGTTACAACAGGGGGACAGTGCTAGTGACATCATATCCTCGTCATTATTGGTTCCAGTTCTTCGGTTTGGAAAACACCTCTAGCCCACGTCACGTAGTGAGGCAACACTTTCCTACTACTACACACAAACGCACGCACACACACACACACACACCCACACGCACACACACACACACAAACACTAGCCCCCTGCTCTGCTCTGTGTGTGTGTTTGTCATAGTGCAGTCACCAGCTGTTCCTCCTGCCCACACAGTGTGCCGTTACAACCAACCACTTTCCACCTTTCAGTCTCTCTCTCGCTCAATTCAATTCAATTTAAGGGCTTTATTGGCATGAGAAACATGTTAAAATTGCCAAAGCTCACACACACACACACACACACACACACACACACACACACACACACACACACACACACACACACACACACACACACACACACACACACACACACACACACACACACACACACACACACACACTACTAGACACACTTTATGGAACCATCCCATGCATCTCTGCACACACAGATACACACACACACATATAAACTAACCACAATACACACCAACCACAATAAGGACTTTTTCCATGCATCTCCCCACACACACATTTGCAGCTCCCTCCATGATGCAGTCAGACCACAGATTCAGAGTATGGAAATGGGGAGGTCGCCGAGCTTTCTTTATGTGTGCAGTTTCACTTAGTACCCTCTGGAACCTCCTGCCAGAAAGAGGAAGTGATGCATTGTCGTTGTGGTGACGGGAGTCTATTTTTAGCCAATATGGGAGCGGAAGTGTCCAACTACACGCGCACTTCTGTTTTCAGGGTTAACACACACACCAAAGCATCCAGTGAAAGTACGTAAATCACACCCACACACTCTTCCATATTGTGTGTGTGGCCTACTCTGTGGTTTCACTTCAGGTCACTGATCTCTAGCAGGAGCTGCTGATCAGGAGATGATTAAAAAAACACCTCGATGTGACGTCGTCACTTTCACATCATCCGACTGTTGTACTGGAATTCATTCATTATTCATTGTCATTTTGGGGGCGGAGACGGGGTTCAGTGTACCACAGAGAGGCTTCATTGAGTAGGTGTGTTCTCACTTCCACCTTCATCACATGCTCTTACCAACGGTCTGTCGTGTCACAAGGTTCTGATGGACACCCTTCTGCACAGTCTGAACTCCTTCAGCTTTGGATGCCCAGGCCTAGCTCTAAACGTGATTTGGAAGAATGACCTTGCGGGACTAGAAGTCATATAATGTCAAATATATAGAACAACAGAATCCTTTCTATTCTACTTTTTAAACACAACATGCTGTCTCAGAAGAACACGCACCACCCATCTCCTTCCCTCCCCATCTGAGTGTGTGAGGGTGAGAGGATGGGGGGTAGGTGGTGGTTGTCTGCTGGTTCTGAGTGTGTGAGGGTGGGAGGATGGGGGGTAGGTGGTGGTTGTCTGCTGGTTCTGAGTGTGTGATGGTGAGAGGATGGGGGGTAGGTGGTGGTTGTCTGCTGGTTCTGAGTGTGTGAGGGTGAGAGGATGGGGGGTAGGTGGTGGTTGTCTGCTGGTTCTGAGTGTGTGAGGGTGGGAGGATGGGGGGTAGGTGGTGGTTGTCTGCTGGTTCTGAGTGTGTGAGGGTGGGAGGATGGGGGGTAGGTGGTGGTTGTCTGCTGGTTCTGAGTGTGTGAGGGTGAGAGGATGGGGGGTAGGTGGTGGTTGTCTACTGGTTCTGAGTGTGTGAGGGTGAGAGGATGGGGGGTAGGTGGTGGTTGTCTGCTGGTTCTGAGTGTGTGAGGGTGGGAGGATGGGGGGTAGGTGGTGGTTGTCTGCTGGTTCTGAGTGTGTGAGGGTGGGAGGATGGGGGGTAGGTGGTGGTTGTCTGCTGGTTCTGAGTGTGTGAGGGTGAGAGGATGGGGGGTAGGTGGTGGTTGTCTGCTGGTTCTGAGTGTGTGAGGGTGGAGGATGGGGGGTAGGTGGTGGTTGTCTGCTGGTTCTGAGTGTGTGAGGGTGGGAGGATGGGGGGTAGGTGGTGGTTGTCTGCTGGTTCTGAGTGTGTGAGGGTGGAGGATGGGGGGTAGGTGGTGGTTGTCTGCTGGTTCTGAGTGTGTGAGGGTGGGAGGATGGGGGGTAGGTGGTGGTTGTCTGCTGGTTCTGAGTGTGTGAGGGTGAGAGGATGGGGGGTAGGTGGTGGTTGTCTGCTGGTTCTGAGTGTGTGAGGGTGGGAGGATGGGGGGTAGGTGGTGGTTGTCTGCTGGTTCTGAGTGTGTGAGGGTGAGAGGATGGGGGGTAGGTGGTGGTTGTCTGCTGGTTCTGAGTGTGTGAGGGTGAGAGGATGGGGGGTAGGTGGTGGTTGTCTGCTGGTTCTGAGTGTGTGATGGTGGGAGGATGGGGGGTAGGTGGTGGTTGTCTGCTGGTTCTGAGTGTGTGAGGGTGAGAGGATGGGGGGTAGGTGGTGGTTGTCTGCTGGTTCTGAGTGTGTGAGGGTGAGAGGATGGGGGGTAGGTGGTGGTTGTCTGCTGGTTCTGAGTGTGTGAGGGTGGGAGGATGGGGGGTAGGTGGTGGTTGTCTGCTGGTTCTGAGTGTGTGAGGGTGAGAGGATGGGGGGTAGGTGGTGGTTGTCTGCTGGTTCTGAGTGTGTGAGGGTGAGAGGATGGGGGGTAGGTGGTGGTTGTCTGCTGGTTCTGAGTGTGTGAGGGTGAGAGGATGGGGGGTAGGTGGTGGTTGTCTGCTGGTTCTGAGTGTGTGAGGGTGAGAGGATGGGGGGTAGGTGGTGGTTGTCTGCTGGTTCTGAGTGTGTGAGGGTGGGAGGATGGGGGGTAGGTGGTGGTTGTCTGCTGGTTCTGAGTGTGTGAGGGTGGGAGGATGGGGGGTAGGTGGTGGTTGTCTGCTGGTTCTGAGTGTGTGATGGTGGGAGGATGGGGGGTAGGTGGTGGTTGTCTGCTGGTTCTGAGTGTGTGAGGGTGAGAGGATGGGGGGTAGGTGGTGGTTGTCTGCTGGTTCTGAGTGTGTGAGGGTGAGAGGATGGGGGGTAGGTGGTGGTTGTCTGCTGGTTCTGAGTGTGTGAGGGTGAGAGGATGGGGGGTAGGTGGTGGTTGTCTGCTGGTTCTGAGTGTGGGGGGTGGGAGGATGGGGGGTAGGTGGTGGTTGTCTGCTGGTTCTGAGTGTGTGAGGGTGAGAGGATGGGGGGTAGGTGGTGGTTGTCTGCTGGTTCTGAGTGTGTGAGGGTGAGAGGATGGGGGGTAGGTGGTGGTTGTCTGCTGGTTCTGAGTGTGTGAGGGTGGGAGGATGGGGGGTAGGTGGTGGTTGTCTGCTGGTTCTGAGTGTGTGAGGGTGAGAGGATGGGGGGTAGGTGGTGGTTGTCTGCTGGTTCTGAGTGTGTGATGGTGGGAGGATGGGGGGTAGGTGGTGGTTGTCTGCTGGTTCTGAGTGTGTGATGGTGGGAGGATGGGGGGTGGGTGGTGGTTGTCTGCTGGTTCTGAGTGTGTGAGGGTGGGAGGATGGGGGGTGGGTGGTGGTTGTCTGGTGGTGGTTGTCTGCTGGTTGATGAAGGACTAAA
>NC_074670.1:11575754-11751391 GCF_029448725.1 Salvelinus fontinalis
AGTCCCCGCCCCCTAGGACCTGGACACGCCTACTACCCAGCTAGCACGCAGCTCTACATGAACTACACTGCATACTATCCCAGGTAAGGACTATTATGGGTTGTGGGGAAGGACATACACAAGGGTAGTTAATGATATCAGTGCCCCAGATAAGAACTGTTAGCCCCATAAACCATCCAGTCATACACTGTAAGTGCCTTGGGGGCTGGGAGGGAGGAGACATACACAAGGGTAGTTAATGACTGAACAGTAGTGTGGTATCAGAAGGAAGAGCAAACAGCACTAAGACCACAATGACCTTTCTCCCCCCCCCCCCCCCCCCCCTCCCCCTCAGCATTGAAGTTAATTTGGATGTGATATCCCTGACGGAAAAACCACATGGAGTTCACATGTGAACACGTGACGTTTTCCAAAAACACGTTTTCATGTGATCTTATATGAAGTTAATGTGACAACATGTAAAGCAACATGTGATAAAATGAAACTACAAGTGAAAACACATGAAGTGTTACAAAAAACACATTTTCACATGATTTTCCACATGTGAAATCGTATGGTTTTTCCTTAATGGATATTTACTGTATGACTCTAAGCACACACACCTCATGGCATTTCAGGATGTATAATGCTCTGTTTGTTATGGCCTCTCCAACTCACTCCTTATATCTCCCCCCCTCTCTCTCCTCCCTCTCTTCTCACCCTCTCTCTCCTCTCTTCTCACTCTCTTCTCCTTCTCTCTCTCCTCTCTTCACCATCTCTCTCTCCTCCCTTCTCACTCTCTTCTCCCTCTCCCTCTCTTCTCCCCTTCTCTCTTCTCCCTCTCTCTCTCCTCTCTTCGCACTCTCTCCTCTCTTCTCACCCTCTCCTCTCCTCTCTCCTCCCCCTCCCTCTCTCCAGTCCCCCAGGTTCTCCCAACACTATAGGGTACTACCCCTCCCCCACCCCCCTGCCCTCCCCTGGGGGAGTGGTCCGTATGCATGGCCTCGCCTATAAAGAACTGCTCAACACCATTCAGGGATACCAGGTAAACTGTGTGTGTGTGTGTGTGTGTGTGTGTGTGTGTGTGTGTGTGTGTGTGTGTGTGTGTGTGTGTGTGTGTGTGTGTGTGTGTGTGTGTGTGTGTGTGTGTGTGCGTGCGTGCGTGCGTGCGTGCGTGCGTGCGTGCGTGCGTGCGTGCGTGCGTGCGTGCGTGCGTGCGTGTGTGTGCGTGCGCGTGTGTGCACTTGGACGTGTTTAACTATACTTGTGGGGAAGAGAAGTCCCCGCAAGAATAGTAAACAAACATGTTGTTAGTCCCCACAAGGTGAAATGCTATTTCTAGGAGGTTTATGGTTAAGGTTGGAATTAGTGTTAGGGTTAGAATTAGGTTTAGGTTTAGGAGCTAGGTTTAGGGGTTAGGTTTTGGCGTTAAGGTTAGGGTTAAGGTTAGGATAGGTTTAGGGGTTAGGAAAAAAAGGATTTTGAATGAGACTGAATTGTGTGTCCCCACACCGTTAGATATACAAGACTGTGTGTACGTTCATGTGTGTTAGAGAAGATGTGTGTGTGTGCAATGTGACCGGTATAGTATGTGTTGCCGTGTCCTCTCATGTCTCACGGTTGATCCAAAGGAAGTATTCAAATCTGCTAATGGAGGAGTGTACTATACTGTCAGGTATCCACTGTGTTTGCCTGGAGGCTATCAAACAAGTTAGTCAGGTCTACCCTCCCTGTTCTGTTCCCTCCCTCACAAACACCCCACAGGCATTCTGTTGGGTGGATCTCCACTGCCTGCATGGACTTGATTTACAAGAGGCTGCTCCTCACTGATACATACTCTAGGAAATAGCCAGTGAGTTCAGCCTGTGCTAATGAACACTAGTTTGTAAATGGAGGTGATACTATATACTGTAGGTAAATCAGCCTGTCTCAGTCCCCTGTGTCTCTGTCCCCCTCAACACTATAGTACGCTACTGAGGATGGCCTTGTGCATGCTCATGCTAACATGCACGATCACGATCCCTCCCGGACCCTGCTCACGCAGCCCAAAGAGTGGCTGTGTATTTAAGGGGTGTGTCCTAGGCAGGCGGAAGGTAAGGATTGGCTGACAGGATCATGGGGCGTGTTTCTCCTTTCCTTCGTCTCCGGGACGACGTGGTTGTGGGTGTGGTTTGAGATTCGGGGTTACTAGGGGTCACGGAGTCTAGCTAGGGGGGATTTCAATGCCCCAAACCACACACTGTAAAAAAAGAGGATGGTTCCACCAGAGAATGTTGTGTTGATCAGGACACTGAGTAGAAGTCCCCCCCCCAACCACTGGTCCAGGATCAGATGTCTTCTACCCCCTGATGGTTCACATTTGGATTGTGTGTGTGTGTGTGTGTGTGTGTGTGTGTTTGTGTGTGTGTGTGTGTGTGTGTGTGGGGGGGGGGGTAATCTGATCCTAGATCTGTGGCAACCAGCTGATTTCCTTCTTGACATCTATATTTTTACAGTGCAGATCAGATTATCCCACACATCAAATCCTAACCTCAGATCTAGGATCAGATTACCCCACAAACCAAATCCTAACATCTAGGATCAGAATACACCCAATCCTAACCTCAGATCTAGGATCAGATTTTTATTTTATTTAACTAGGCAAGTCAGTTAAGAACAAATTCTTATGTACAATGATGGCCAAGGAACAGTGGGTTAACTGCCTTGTTCAGGGGCAGAACGACAGATTTTTACCTTGTCAGCTCGGGAATTTGACCTAGTAACCACTTTGGTTACTGGCCCAACGCTCTAATCACATTCTCTGGTGGAACCTAGAACCGTACCTGTTCTATATGGTCAATTTCTACCTGGTGCTGTCTGACTCAGCCCTTCCAAGGTGTGTTCCCCTTTCCTCCCTGGGGCGCTGTAGTGTGCTAGATAGTGTTATCACTGCTGTACTAGTGTCAGGTGGGGAGGTGGTGGACTAGGTGATGGAATCCTCTGGTGCTGGGACAAGGAAACCTTCAAACCACATAGACTCCTTTCCTTGTACTGACGTTTTCTCTCTTTTCACTCCCCTCTCTCCCTGCCTCTCTTCCTCTCTCTGTAGAGTCCTATGGAGGCATTGCCTGTACTGAGCAGTATGATTGGTCAGTCCAGCAGCAGTGATGCTCTGATGCCCTTCCCCCCTCTCCTGACCAAGCAGGGACGGCACTACCTGGACCCAAACATGTTGTAGAAGGCTCAAAGATCCACACACTGACACTCACTACCCACACACTATACCAGGGGTGTCAAACTAATTTTACCCCAAGGCCCACATTGGGGTTTCACCCAGATCTGGAGGGCCACATTGGGGTTTCACCCAGATCTGGAGGGCCACAGTGGGGTTTCACCCAGATCTGGAGAGCCACAGTGGGGTTTCACCCAGATCTGGAGGGCCACAGTGGGGTTTCACCCAGATCTGGAGGGCCACAGTGGGGTTTCACCCAGATCTGGAGGGCCACAGTGGGGTTTCACCCAGATCTGGAGGGCCACAGTGGGGTTTCACCCAGATCTGGAGGGCCACATTGGGGTTTCACCCAGATCTGGAGGGCCACAGTGGGGTTTCACCCAGATCTGGAGGGCCACAGTGGGGTTTCACCCAGATCTGGAGGGCCACAGTGAAAAGTGGTTATATATCCTTTTTTTCACATATATAAGACATGGCTCTCTATATTAAACTGTGCCGAAAGTTTGACACTCCTGCACCACAACATCACACAACACACACATGCATGCCCCCCCCCCCAACGGACATGTGGATCTGGTCTGAGTTTTGTGGTATATACAGTGTATATGCATGAGAGCAGAAATGTATTTTATATCAGAGCTTTGCCTCAGCCAAACAGCAGCTCTGTCTTTATATTGCACATAGTATTTTTAAAAAGCTTTCTAGAGACGTTCTAAGATGTTACAACCACTTCAGGAGACTGTTAGAAGTAGAGCTGCGTTTAGTACTAATTATTGATCTGAACCTTTCTTCATGACTTGCATACATTTGTGTATGTGTGTAAGTGCTTGTGTGTGTGTGTATAAGTGTGTGTGGATGTGTGTGCGTAAGTGCGTGTGTGTGTGAGAGAGAGAGAGGAATGTGCATAGTGCACTACTCTCTCTAGATACTATATGTATATATTTTTATTTTATACTGTCTGTCTAAAAACATTATATTACATTTTATTTCTTTATACTTTCTATAATTTTACAATCCAATACTAGAACATTGTATTAGGAAGCCTCCTGCATGAAGAAGTTAGTAGTGCCAGCTACACTCAGATGTTTACATGTTATGGCAAATATAAAGCACTGCTAACCAATCAGATTACTATACAGATTATACTGTATATCAACAGCATAGTGTCCGACATAAAAGTTACATGTAGTTAGTCAAATGCTGAATCACTCCCACACCCCTCCCATCTAACCTGTTTATGTTTGCCTAGTTTCACTCCACCCTTGCCTTTTGTATGTGACGCCAAGCTGAGCCCAGAGCCAGGAGATTACTATTCCTGTTGCCGGGGGTGTAAAGTACTTAAGTAAAAATACTTTAAAATACTACTTAAGTAGTTTTTGGGGGGTATCTGTACTTTACTTAACTATTTATATTTTTGACAACTTTTACTCCACTATGTTCCTAAATAAAAGTATGTATTTTTTACTCCATAGATTTTCCCTGACACCCAAAGTACAAGTTACATTTTGGATGCTCAGGCAGGACAGTAATATGGTCCAATTCACACACCTATCAATATAACACGTTGTAATCCCTACTGCCTCTTATCTGGCGGACTCACCAAAATAAAATACTACGTTTGTAAATTAATGTACTTTTTTACAACAGTTGAGTACCTTTTCCACCACTGTACTTAAGGACATTTTAAACCAGATACTTTTAGACTTTTACTAAAGTCATTTTCTATTAAGTCATCTTCACTTTTACTCAAGTATGACAATTGAGTACTTTTTCCACCACTGTCTATTGCCTTACCCAGCTCGGTCCCAACTCACTGTGATGGAGATTTACCACTGTGCTCTCTGATTCCTTACTGTAATGTCACTGTGCCTGCATGGCTGCATCTCAACAGTCTACTTCCCTGACATAAAAGGACATATTGTTCTTATCTATCATGAGTTTTCAGATCAGTGCAGACTAAGGAGGGGAGGCAAGGAGAGGACCGCGCTTCAGACTATTGAAACTCAACCAGTGTGTTTTACTCCCATGAAGGCCAGATTAGACAGTAGAGCTATAAATGGCCCATGATGATGTAATACATTGATGTCTGCTGTGACTGTGGGTCCCTGGCTGTCCAGGGAACTCTCCTGTGACCACACTGACAGTCTAATAAATAGAACATGTGAAACAAGCCTGTCTGGGAAACTCATTGATTACAAATCAAACGCACTGTCTGTGAATTCATTATTCATAACAACAATCAAGTGATCAAATTGGATTGAAGAACCTATGATGAGTTGGTCTGTGATTTGCTGCGTTCACACACTCCCACACCTCTCTCGTACTGCTAAGGTAAGGCCGCTGTTGACAGAATGTGGCTGGAGGAGGAAGACTGAGAACTCCCTGCCACGGTGTACTGACTCAGTCCCTCATACCTTCTCTCACACTCTCACAAGTACTATTGTCATCCTGAAACAGAGATAATTCTAGCAGTAAAAATTGGAGTGAGAGAGAGGGAGATGAGGGTAGAGGAAGAGAGAAAACAAGAAGCACTAGGACCCCGAGGGCAGAACTAGCATTGTATAACACTACGACCCCACCCACATTCTGCTCACTCCACAACACTCTACCTGATCCTGTTTATGCACCGGTTTCTCTTGATTCACCTGACACACACACCAACGCACTTCCCAAGCAGAGAGCAGAATGTTTGTTAAAGTTAACACGTTGTCTTTATTCAGGTTAAACACAGGGGTATAGAACATAGACAAGAACAGCAATAAGGAACTGCACAGAAACATGGCAGGGCTGTAACCTGAGCTCTGACTCAAACTCTCCAGTTAGTTCCATGTAACCACAGGCCTAGGATCAGATTAATTCTAAGATTAACCATAGGGAGGATGTAAAAAGGCCTGATCCGGGTAGTGGTTATTGGCAACTACAACTGATTCAAGCTGCAGTCTGTTTGGGTGTGTCTCCATCTACAGGACAAGACCAGGACTGCAGCTCTGCAGATTTTCACCTGGGAACAGTTACCAGCATCTAGCAGTTTCATTAGAGCAGATCAACATGACAATACAATAAGTCATGACAAATTGTTTGTGTCATCATTTAAACAGTTAGGGCTTTGATTGTGTAGGATTCCCAGCAGTAACCTTACTACTTTAGCATTCATCTTTCATCGTCACCCGTCCCTCTGTCTGCCTGCTTGTCAGTCTGTGTCTGCAGGGATATGTGAATCTCTCGGAGCATGTTATTACAGGGTGTGTAGTGTGGGAACATGTTATTACAGGGTGTGCAGTGTGGGAGCATGTTGTTACAGGGTGTGCAGTGTGGGAGCATGTTGTTACTGGGTGTGCAGTGTGGGAACATGTTATTACAGGGTGTGTAGTGTGGGAACATGTTATTACAGGGTGTGCAGTGTGGGAACATGTTATTACAGGGTGTGTAGTGTGGGAACATGTTATTACAGGGTGTGTAGTGTGGGAGCATGTTATTACAGGGTGTGTAGTGTGGGAACATGTTATTACAGGGTGTGTAGTGTGGGAACATGTTATTACAGGGTGTGTAGTGTGGGAGCATGTTGTTACAGGGTGTGTAGTGTGGGAACATGTTATTACAGGGTGTGTAGTGTGGGAACATGTTATTACAGGGTGTGTAGTGTGGGAACATGTTATTACAGGGTGTGTAGTGTGGGAGCATGTTATTACAGGGTGTGCAGTGTGGGAACATGTTATTACAGGGTGTGTAGTGTGGGAACATGTTATTACAGGGTGTGTAGTGTGGGAACATGTTATTACAGGGTGTGTAGTGTGGGAACATGTTATTACAGGGTGTGTAGTGTGGGAACATGTTATTACAGGGTGTGTAGTGTGGGACCATGTTATTACAGGGTGTGTAGTGTGGGACCATGTTATTACAGGGTGTGTAGTGTGGGACCATGTTATTACAGGGTGTGTAGTGTGGGACCATGTTATTACAGGGTGTGTAGTGTGGGAGCATGTTATTACAGGGTGTGTAGTGTGGGACCATGTTATTACAGGGTGTGTAGTGTGGGACCATGTTATTACAGGGTGTGTAGTGTGGGAGCATGTTATTACAGGGTGTGCAGTGTGGGAACATGTTATTACAGGGTGTGTAGTGTGGGAACATGTTATTACAGGGTGTGTAGTGTGGGAACATGTTATTACAGGGTGTGTAGTGTGGGAACATGTTATTACAGGGTGTGTAGTGTGGGAACATGTTATTACAGGGTGTGTAGTGTGGGAACATGTTATTACAGGGTGTGTAGTGTGGGAACATGTTATTACAGGGTGTGTAGTGTGGGAACATGTTATTACAGGGTGTGTAGTGTGGGAACATGTTATTACAGGGTGTGTAGTGTGGGAGCATGTTATTACAGGGTGTGCAGTGTGGGAACATGTTATTACAGGGTGTGTAGTGTGGGAACATGTCATTACAGGGTGTGTAGTGTGGGAGCATGTTATTACAGGGTGTGTAGTGTGGGAACATGTTATTACAGGGTGTGTAGTGTGGGAACATGTTATTACAGGGTGTGTAGTGTGGGAACATGTTATTACAGGGTGTGTAGTGTGGGAACATGTTATTACAGGGTGTGTAGTGTGGGTAGAAATAAAACTTGTTCCCTTTAAAATAACACTTCAGTAAAGTCTTTTGTATGCAAATCTAGAAAGGTTGACTGCATTATGTACAGTAAATGCAGACTGCTGAGTGCAGCCAGTGGACGTGGGACTCCTGAAGGTCGTCTCACACCGGGTCCATGAGGCATCCATGATGTCACAAGGGTCACGGACTCAGAGCTCCGTCATCAGGAGAGCCCTGAGAATCTTCTCTCTGCCCAACCTCATCTCTTCCCCGCTAAACACAAACACACACACAGACAGGGACACACACACACAGATCATCAAGAGGAATGTTACATGACTGAGATTTGTGTGTTAAGTGTGTCTGTAACCTGAGTGTGTGTGTAACCTGAGTGTGTGTTACCTGTTGGTGTGAGAGGCGAGGCAGGGTACCAGGGGAGGGATGGAGGTGTGGTAGTAGGAAGGGGAGAGGTGGGGAGAGGCAGAACGCTCACAGCATGGACTCCTCAGCTCCAGTATCGGCATGTCCATCTGCAACACACACAGAACAGTTTAGTTCACAATCCACTATTATCCTGGTATTTGCTTAGAAATGATAAGGCTCTGATCCAAATGGGCAAATGCTCTGCTATGAAAATTGTGTGTTGCTGAGTGCTCTGGGGTATGATAACCTGTGTGTTTGTTTCCTGAGGGTATATGGAGGGTTGTGTCTGGTTGTCCAGTGAGTTGTTAGATCCACACTTCCCAGTGCTCCGGGAAGAGATCGCTGCAAGGGCCTCTGGGAGATTATCCTCATCCTCATGGTTACTGAGGACCAATTACAGGACAGTGTTCAGCCACAGCATTCTAATGTATCACATGAGTAGTGAATAACTAACATCATAAGTTTTTGTGTAGAGTGGCTAGGTTATGACAGTACTTTGAGTACAGGACACAGATGTGAGCATCGTATGGAATCCCAGAGCAGGTTGTGAATACCCTGCCATACTTACAAGCTGAACTGCCTGACCAGTCTTTTCCTGCGGTTGGTGTTAGGGTTCGACTTGGCGGGTCTGTCTGTGGTTGAGTTGTGGTCGGGGCGGAGGGATGTTTTCTCTGTGGTCAGACTGGAAGTGGCAGAGTCTCTGGAGTCCTGACTGGAGCTCTGATACCTGAGACACACACATACCATTATCATCCACCATCAAACACACACACTGGGAGGAGTATTGTATCACTGCTAGTACTGGCCTGTCATTTATCTCCTGACTACAGGTCTTCCCTCTGGGCATCAGCGGAGCATCCTTCATCAAGAGAGGAAGAAGAGGAGAGGACAGGAGGATGACAGAGGAGAAGAGGATGACAGAGGAGAAGAGGAGAGGACAGGAGGATGACATAGAAGAAGAGGAGGATGAGAGAAGAGGACAGGAGGATGACAGAGGAGAAGAGGAGGATGAGAGAGGAGAAGAGAAGAGGATGAGAGAAGAGGAGAGGACAGGAGGATGGCAGAGGAGAAGAGGAGAGGACAGGAGGATGGCAGAGGAGAAGAGGAGGATGAGAGAAGAGAAGAGGATGAGAGAAGAGGAGAGGACAGGAGGATGACAGAGGAGAAGAGGAGAGGACAGGAGGATGACAGAGGAGAAGACAAGAGGATGAGAGAGGATGTTATATTTTACACGGCTACTGCAAACACACACTCAATAGGGTCAGTACTCACGCTATAGACAGCCTCCATCACTCACTAGGGGTCAGTACTCACTCTATAGACAACCTCCATCACTAGGGGTCAGTCCTCACGCTATAGACAACCTCCATCACTAGGGGGCAGTCCTCACACTATAGACAGCCTCCATCACTAGGGGGCAGTCCTCACGCTATAGACAGCCTCCATCACTAGGGGTCAGTACTCACGCTATAGACAGCCTCCATCACTCACTAGGGGTCAGAACTCACTCTATAGACAGCCCCCGTCACTCACTAGGGGTCAGTACTCACTCTATAGACAGCCTCCATCACTAGGGGTCAGTCCTCACGCTATAGACAGCCCCCATCACTAGGGGTCAGTCCTCACGCTATAGACAGCCTCCATCACTAGGGGTCAGTACTCAGTCTAGACAGCCTCCATCACTAGGGGTCAGTACTCACGCTATAGACAGCCTCCATCACTCACTAGGGGTCAGAACTCACTCTATAGACAGTCCCCGTCACTCACTAGGGGTCAGTACTCACTCTATAGACAACCTCCATCACTAGGGGTCAGTCCTCACGCTATAGACAGCCTCCATCACTAGGGGGCAGTCCTCACGCTATAGACAGCCTCCATCACTCACTAGGGGTCAGAACTCATTCTATAGCTAGCCTCCATCACTAGGGGTCAGTACTCACTCTATAGACAGCCTCCATCACTAGGGGTCAGTACTCATTCTATAGCTAGCCTCCATCACTAGGGGTCAGTACTCACTCTATAGACAGCCTCCATCACTAGGGGTCAGTACTCACTCTATAGACAGCCTCCATCACTAGGGGTCAGTACTCATTCTATAGCTAGCCTCCATCACTAGGGGTCAGTACTCACTCTATAGACAGCCTCCATCACTAGGGGTCAGTACTCATTCTATAGCTAGCCTCCATCAGTAGGTGTCAGTACTCACTCTATAGACAGCCTCCATCACTAGGGGTCAGTACTCATTCTATAGCTAGCCTCCATCAGTAGGTGTCAGTACTCACTCTATAGACAGCCTCCATCACTAGGGGGCAGTCCTCACTCTATAGACAGCCTCCATCACTAGGTGTCAGTACTCACTCTAAAGACAGCCTCCATCTGAGCTTTGAAGATGTTACACTTGAGATGGTCTGGAGGGCTGCGGGGAGAAGAGGGCTGGAGAGACTTCTCAGACAACTGCTTCTCCTCTGCCTGAGAGATGAGAGAGAGAGATGGAGTCCAAATGTGTATTAAATAACTGCTAAAATATGTCTGACCTGGTGTGTAACCGTACCTTGTTGTCCATGTTGACATGTAGTGAAGGCCAGGGAGAGGTGTTGCTGTCTGTCTCCAGGGGGTTGAGCAGACAGAGCTCCAACTCATCTACAGGACAGGGAGGGGCTCTGTGTTCTAAACACACACAGTGTTAACATATAACCTGGCTGCCGTGGTGTCTGTAACCTGGCTGCCGTGGTGTCTGTAACCTGGCTGCCGTGGTGTCTGTAACCTGGCTGCCGTGGTGTCTGTAACCTGGCTGCCGTGGTGTCTGTAACCTGGCTGCCGTGGTGCCTGTAACCTGGCTGCCGTGGTGCCTGTAACCTGGCTGCCGTGGTGCCTGTAACCTGGCTGCCGTGGTGCCTGTAACCTGGCTGCCGTGGTGCCTGTAACCTGGCTGCCGTGGTGCCTGTAACCTGGCTGCCGTGGTGTCTGTAACCTGGCTGCCGTGGTGTCTGTAACCTGGCTGCCGTGGTGTCTGTAACCTGGCTGCCGTGGTGTCAGTAACCTGGCTGCCGTGGTGCCTGTAACCTGGCTGCCGTGGCGTCAGTAACCTGGCTGCCGTGGCGTCAGTAACCTGGCTGCCGTGGCGTCAGTAACCTGGCTGCCGTGGCGTCAGTAACCTGGCTGCCGTGGCGTCAGTAACCTGGCTGCCGTGGCGTCAGTAACCTGGCTGCCGTGGCGTCAGTAACCTGGCTGCCGTGGCGTCAGTAACCTGGCTGCCGTGGCGTCAGTAACCTGGCTGCCGTGGCGTCAGTAACCTGGCTGCCGTGGCGTCAGTAACCTGGCTGCCGTGGCGTCAGTAACCTGGCTGCCGTGGTGTCTGTAACTTGGCTGCCGTGGTGTCTGTAACCTGGCTGCCGTGGTGTCAGTAACCTGGCTGCCGTGGTGTCAGTAACCTGGCTGCCGTGGTGTCAGTAACCTGGCTGCCGTGGTGTCAGTAACCTGGCTGCCGTGGTGTCAGTAACCTGGCTGCCGTGGTGTCAGTAACCTGGCTGCCGTGGTGTCAGTAACCTGGCTGCCGTGGTGTCAGTAACCTGGCTGCCGTGGCGTGTATAACCTGGCATCTATAGCCTGGCTGCCGTGGCATCTGTAACCTGGCTGCCGTGGCGTGTGTAACCTGGCTGCCGTGGCGTGTGTAACCTGGCTGCCGTGGCGTGTGTAACCTGGCTGCCGTGGTGTCTGTAACCTGGCTGCCGTGGTGTGTATAACCTGGCGTCTATAACCTGGCTGCCATAGTGTGTATAACCTGGCGTCTATAACCTGGCTGCCGTGGTGTGTATGACCTGGCGTCAATAACCTGGCTGCCGTGGTGTGTATAACCTGGCGTCTATAACCTGGCTGCCGTGGTGTTAATAACCTGGTGTCTATAACCTGGCTGCCATGGTGTGTATAACCTGGCTGCCGTGGTGTTAATAACCTGGTGTCTATAACCTGGCTGCCGTGGTGTCTGTAACCTGGCTGCCGTGGTGTCTGTAACCTGGCTGCCGTGGCGTGTGTAACCTGGCTGCCGTGGCGTCTGTAACCTGGCTGCCGTGGCGTCTGTAACCTGGCTGCCGTGGCGTCTGTAACCTGGCTGCCGTGGCGTCTAACATGGCTGCCGTGGCGTCTGTAACATGGCTGCCGTGGCGTCTGTAACCTGGCTGCCGTGGTGTGTATAACCTGGCGTCTATAACCTGGCTGCTGTGGCGTCTATAACCTGCCTGCCGTGGTGTGTATAGCCTGGCTGCCGTGGTGTGTATAGCCTGGCTGCCGTGGTGTGTATAGCCTGGCTGCCGTGGTGTGTATAGCCTGGCTGCCGTGGTGTGTATAGCCTGGCTGCCGTGGTGTGTATAGCCTGGCTGCCGTGGTGTGTATAGCCTGGCTGCCGTGGTGTCTATAGCCTGGCTGCCGTGGTGTCTATAGCCTGGCTGCCGTGGTGTCTATAACCTGGCTGCCGTGGTGTCTATAACCTGGCTGCCGTGGTGTCTATAACCTGGCGTCTATAACCTGGCTGCCATGGTGTGTATAGCCTGGCTGCCGTGGTGTCTATAACCTGGCGTCTATAACCTGGCTGCCGTGGTGTCTATAACCTGGCTGCCGTGGTGTCTATAACCTGGCTGCCGTGGTGTCTATAACCTGGCTGCCGTGGTGTCTATAACCTGGCTGCCGTGGTGTCTATAACCTGGCTGCCGTGGTGTCTATAACCTGGCTGCCGTGGTGTCTATAACCTGGCTGCCGTGGTGTCTATAACCTGGCTGCCGTGGTGTCTATAACCTGGCTGCCGTGGTGTCTATAACCTGGCTGCCGTGGTGTCTATAACCTGGCTGCCGTGGTGTCTATAACCTGGCGTCTATAAGCTGGCTGCCGTGGCGTCTGTAACATGGCTGCCGTGGCGTCTGTAACCTGGCTGCCGTGGTGTGTATAACCTGGCGTCTATAACCTGGCTGCTGTGGCGTCTATAACCTGGCTGCCGTGGTGTGTATAGCCTGGCTGCCGTGGTGTGTATAGCCTGGCTGCCGTGGTGTGTATAGCCTGGCTGCCGTGGTGTGTATAGCCTGGCTGCCGTGGTGTGTATAGCCTGGCTGCCGTGGTGTGTATAGCCTGGCTGCCGTGGTGTCTATAGCCTGGCTGCCGTGGTGTCTATAGCCTGGCTGCCGTGGTGTCTATAACCTGGCTGCCGTGGTGTCTATAACCTGGCTGCCGTGGTGTCTATAACCTGGCTGCCGTGGTGTCTATAACCTGGCTGCCGTGGTGTCTATAACCTGGCGTCTATAACCTGGCTGCCATGGTGTGTATAGCCTGGCTGCCGTGGTGTCTATAACCTGGCGTCTATAACCTGGCTGCCGTGGTGTCTATAACCTGGCTGCCGTGGTGTCTATAACCTGGCTGCCGTGGTGTCTATAACCTGGCTGCCGTGGTGTCTATAACCTGGCTGCCGTGGTGTCTATAACCTGGCTGCCGTGGTGTCTATAACCTGGCTGCCGTGGTGTCTATAACCTGGCGTCTATAAGCTGGCTGCCGTGGTGTCTGTAACCTGGCTGCCGTGGTGTCAGTAACCTGGCTGCCGTGGTGTCAGTAACCTGGCTGCCGTGGTGTCAGTAACCTGGCTGCCGTGGTGTCAGTAACCTGGCTGCCGTGGTGTCAGTAACCTGGCTGCCGTGGTGTCAGTAACCTGGCTGCCGTGGTGTCAGTAACCTGGCTGCCGTGGTGTCAGTAACCTGGCTGCCGTGGTGTCAGTAACCTGGCTGCCGTGGTGTCAGTAACCTGGCTGCCGTGGTGTCAGTAACCTGGCTGCCGTGGTGTCAGTAACCTGGCTGCCGTGGTGTCAGTAACCTGGCTGCCGTGGCGTCAGTAACCTGGCTGCCGTGGCGTCAGTAACCTGGCTGCCGTGGCGTCAGTAACCTGGCTGCCGTGGCGTCAGTAACCTGGCTGCCGTGGCGTCAGTAACCTGGCTGCCGTGGCGTCAGTAACCTGGCTGCCGTGGCGTCAGTAACCTGGCTGCCGTGGCGTCAGTAACCTGGCTGCCGTGGCGTCAGTAACCTGGCTGCCGTGGCGTCAGTAACCTGGCTGCCGTGGCGTCAGTAACCTGGCTGCCGTGGCGTCAGTAACCTGGCTGCCGTGGCGTCAGTAACCTGGCTGCCGTGGCGTCAGTAACCTGGCTGCCGTGGCGTCAGTAACCTGGCTGCCGTGGCGTCAGTAACCTGGCTGCCGTGGCGTCAGTAACCTGGCTGCCGTGGCGTCAGTAACCTGGCTGCCGTGGCGTCAGTAACCTGGCTGCCGTGGCGTCAGTAACCTGGCTGCCGTGGCGTCAGTAACCTGGCTGCCGTGGCGTCAGTAACCTGGCTGCCGTGGCGTCAGTAACCTGGCTGCCGTGGCGTCAGTAACCTGGCTGCCGTGGCGTCAGTAACCTGGCTGCCGTGGCGTCAGTAACCTGGCTGCCGTGGCGTCAGTAACCTGGCTGCCGTGGTGTCAGTAACCTGGCGTCTATAACCTGGCTGCCGTGGTGTCAGTAACCTGGCGTCTATAACCTGGCTGCCGTGGTGTCTGTAACCTGGCTGCCGTGGTGTCAGTAACCTGGCTGCCGTGGTGTGTATACCCGTGTGTGTGTGTATACTCACTGTTCTTGCTGTGTGTGTGACAGTAAGTCTCCTGGCTGTTGTCGTAGTGTGTGTGTCTGCGGTGGCGATGGTGTATGCTTCCAGAGTACGGCGTCTCGTTCTCCTCAACACTGAACTGCTGCTCCCCTCCCAGGACAGGACCACTCAGAGGGAAACTGGGGACAGCACATCACACTCACTCAAACACAGTCCAGAAACCCAAAACCAGCACCCTGTTCCACCTTCATTACCACAGTAACACCAGTTTTTAAAACCTCTTAGGTACACAGGCTGCTGAGGGGAGGACAGCTCATGGAAACCACCTTTGATAACATTCTATGAGCCCATCTTCCCCAATTAAGGTACAATCAGCCACCTGTGCTTTGGTAGTCTGTGTGTGGTCTTGTGTGTATGGCACACCATTTTAACAGTCATTCAGTGTGTGTGTGTGTGTGTGTGTGTGTGTACATTATTCAAGTTCAGTGAAGGAGTTTAAGCAGTGTGTTTATTCAACAAGGCTGTAGCAACCAATATAAGGCTGGTTGTGATAAGAGTAACAATTTGAAGGCAACAGGAAGGAATGTTGAGCATGAAGAGGATGTAAACACAGTCAGCATTAACACAGGTAAACAAGGCTATTGATCTATGGGGGTTGATTAAGCTGAGTCAGAACCCCTCACACACAACATTCATGTCTCTGAAGAACAAAGGCAGATATGCAGCGATAGACTCAATACTTCCATAACATCCTATTGTAATGTATATACTGCTGATAAGGATTTAACAAGAACATTTTCCTTCATCGTTTAGCTGAGATTTCCAAAGTAGCTATATTTCCCTACAGATGTAATGTAGAACCATGTGATCCCTAGATACAGCAGTTTATGATGACACAGACTACTTCACACACTCAAATGATTGGCATCTTACATTCAACAATGAATCCTGATCTAGGATAACTTTTAAAACATGAAATTATTTGGCTTGCTCTAAAAGGATTTGGCTAAAAGCAAATCTAGCCGCTAACTGGGCAGAAAAATAATGTTGCGGTATGATTGTTTTGTAAAGCATAAACGGAATTTCAATCTTACCCAGTTACATTTGAGGACTTTGTAGCATTCAGCCACTAAAGTATCAACAACAATTACATGAACTAACAAGGCACTGAACATCAAACATCATGGTCCAATCCACTAGGACAGAGATCTCTCTATGATCTCTCTGTGTTTAAAGTCTCTCTCTTTCTGTTAGGAGTCTCTGTCTCCACAGCATGGTGGTGGTGATCTGATGGAGAAGACACATGGTAGACAAGGCTGGTGTGTAATGATGGTGATGATGAGGAGGGTGATGAGGAGGAGGATGGCGAGGTATTTTGGTCCATGAGTCCACAACCAGAGTGTTTCTCTGTCTCCCAGTCTCTCTCCGTCTTCTGTATTCCAGTTGTCTCGTAAGCGTATGTGTTTGAGTTTAGATTTAGAGGTGGGTTTGGGACAGGGTCCTGGGTCAGAGCTGTAGAGGTTAGGGTGGAGGGGTCAGAGTGCAGTCATGACCTTGTCTCTGTACACCACACTGATGGATCCTGGGAAAGACCCGCTGGTCCTCTCTGGTACTGACCGATGACTGGGCTCTTGACTCACTGCTACTGCGGCAGGCGCTCTGGACATGGGAAATGACACACATGGTACGCATACACAGACACGGTAAGCATACACACACACAGCCTGTCTAAATGATGCAACACATGAATGATGTAACAGTGATATGAAGTGAAAGAGACATTAAAAAATAGAAAGATAGTGGAGATACCTGGCAGAGACAAGAGAGCACCTTTGAAATGAGAGAGAACTCTGGGGGCTAGGGGGACTCACTATACACCATTAAGACAACTGCCTTACCTATGTGTGCGTCTGTCTGTCTGTCTCACCTGTGCGGGGATGTGTGTCCTGAGTGTTGTAGGTAGATGGGGGGTGTGAGGGCTGGGTGCCAAGGCTCATGGGCTATAGGAAAGTTACGCTGGTACTGAACAGAGATAGATGGAGAAAAAGACTGAGAAAATAATATTCAGTTGAATAATGCAGATGCATTGCCATGGTAATCAGTCACAAAGGTAACCACTGACGTTTTCCTTTTTAACCTTCATATCCATGATGAACCATTGTGTGTGTGTGTGTCTTACCGGGTGTAGACTAGGTTCGTGGCTGGTGTGGGCGCTGAAACAGAACAATATAACTGCTCAATAAGATTACATTTACATACAGATCATTAACCGAAACATATCTTCAATTTACATACATTGTTATAAAATGTACATTTACATTTTACATTTAAGTCATTTAGCAGACGCTCTTATCCAGAGCGACTTACAAGTACATACATTCATACTTTTTTTTTTGTACTGGCCCCCCGTGGGAATCGAACCCACAACCCTGGCGTTGCAAGCGCCATGCTCTACCAACTGAGCCACACGGGACCCGTGTGGCTCAGTTGGGACCCATGTACATCTAGCTCATTACCATACTGCTCTGTAACATGAAGAGGCGTAACATACAACTCCTTCAGAAAGGACTCACACCCCTGGACTTTCTCCACTTTGTTGTGTTACAGCCTGAATTAGAAAATGGATTAAATAATATACATTTGTTTTGCTCACCGGCCTACATAAAACACCTCATAATGTCCAAGTGGAATTATGCTTTCAGAAATGTTTACAAATTAATTACAAATCAAAAGCTGAAATGTCTTGAGTCAAGAAGTATTCAACCCCTTAGTTTTGGCAAGCCTAAATAAATTCAGAAGTAAAAATGTGCTTAACATGTAAAATAAGTTGCATGGACTCACTGTGTGTGTGAAATAATAATATATTTTTTAAGACTACCTCATCTCTGTACCCCACACATACAGATAATTGTAAGGTCCCTCAGTCGAGCAGTGAATTTCAAACAGATTCAACCACAAAGACCAGGGAGGTTTTACAATGCTTCGCAAAGAAGGGCAACTATTGGTAAAAATAAATAAATAAAGCAGACATTGAATATCCCTTTGAGCATGATGAAGTTAATAATTACACTTTGGATGGTGTACAAATACACCCAGTCACTACAAAGATACAGGTGTCCTTCCTAACTCAGGAAGGAAACCGCTCAGGGATTTCACCATGAGGCCAATGGTGACTTTAAAACAGTTAAAGAGTTTAAGGGCTGTGATAGGGGAGAACTGAGGATGGAAAAACATTGTAGTTACTCCACAATACAAACCTAATTGACGGCGTGAAAAGAAGGATGCCTCTACAGAATACAAATATTCTAAATATTCCTCCTGTTTGCAACAAGGCACTAAAGTAATACTGCAATGTGGCAAAGCAATTCCCTTTTTGTCCTGATTACAAAGTGTTATGTTTGGGGCAAATCAAATATGCAACACATCACCAAATACCACTCTGTATTTTCAAGGATAGTGGTGGCTGCATCATGTTATGGGTATGCTTGTAATTGTTAAGGACTGGGGAGTTTTTCAGGAAAAATAAGAAAATGTAATGGCGCTAAGCACAGGAAAAATCCTAAAGGAAAACCTGGTTCAGTCTGCTTTCCACCAAACACTGGGAGATGAATTCATCTTTCAGCAGGACAATGACCTAAAAAACAAAAGGCAAAATCTATACTGGAGTTGCTTACCAAGACAGTGAATGTTCTTGAGCGGCAGAGTTATCATTTTTTACTTAAATCTGCTTGAAAATATATGGCAAACCCTGAAAGTGAAAACGGTTGTCTAGCAATGATCAACAACCAATTTGACAGAGCTTGAAGAATTTTGAAAAATAATAATAGGCAAATGTTGCACAATCCAGGTGTGGAAAGCTCTTAGACTTACCCAGAAAGACTCAGCTGTAATCGCTGCCAAAGGTGATTCTAACATGTATTGACTCAGGTGGTTGAATACTAATTTTTACAAATGTTAGAATTTTTCTTCCACTTTGACATTAGTATATTTTGTGTAGATTGTTGACAGAAAGTTACAATTAAATCCATTTAAACCCACTTTGTAACAACAACATGTGGAAAAAGGTCAAGGGTGTGCATACTTTCTAAGGGCTCTGTACATGCTTGGTTGTCCTGTGCTCTCAGGGACCCACCTGATATGTGGTGGTTTGGCTGGAGAGAGGGCTGTAGAGAGAGAGAGACAGGTTAAATCAGGTCAGTGAATCAAGCACAGGACAATTGACATGGGAAACTGCCTGTAAGGGTGTTTTACTGTATGGGGGAACTGGGAGCTGTAGGGATGTAGAGCTGTAGGGTATAGGATATAGTGTGTACTGGGGAGAATATACCAACCCTTGCCACCCAGTGAGTGAGTGCGGGAGGGGTATCTCTTGCTGGGTCGCCTCTCAAACGTACTGGCCCTCCTCAGCCTCCCTCCGTGGGTCGCCTGGTACTCAGTCTTTCCACTGAGGAGAGAGAGAACACTTTAAAGGGATACTTCAGGATTTTGGCAGTGAGTCAGATTAACTCGTTGATACCATTTTTATGTCCCTGCTGGGAGCTGTAGGGTATAGGCTATAGTGTGTACTGGGGAGAATATACCAACCCAGTTTAAAGGAATTTGCTAACTAGCGTTAGCGTGATTGCTAACTAGCATTAGCACAATGACTGGAAGTCTATGGTAACTACTAGCATGCTAGTAGATATAGACTTCCAATCATGCGCTAATGCCAGTTAGCATTAGCTCGTGAAACTGCTGATAACTTCCTTAATACTGGATGCAGATACATAAAAATGGTATTGTTGAGTCAATCTGACTCTGGGGAAGTAGATAAAGGGCTTCATTGCCAAAACCCCCAAGTTTCCCTTTAACGACGATGAACAGTAGCTGGCATCTCAGGATGTACAGAACATTTACATGACTCAACATACTGTGTCCCTGTATGTTGGTGATCGATGCATGGAAGTGTGTGTATATCTGAAGAGGTCATTTCAGTTTGACATGTAAACAAACGGCATTTCCCTGTAACCATAGCTTCCATCACGTAACCATAGAGACAGAACTTGCATCTCGGATGGCGCACTAGTCCTCAGTTCGTGCACTACTTTTGACCAGAACCCTACCTAGTCTCAGAGTGCATCCAACATGGCACTCTATTCACTATATAGTTGACCCTAGAAATCTGGTCAAAAGTGGTGCACTATATAGGGAATTGGGTGCCATTTTGGGTACAACCTCTGTTGTAGAGTTGAGTGTTGATGCGAGCCCCACCCACCTGAACCTGAAGCGTGATCCAAGGCGTGTGAAGTCACTGCTGGAGGCCTTCCCAGCAGTGGGCTGGCGCAGCCGGAAGAAGGCGTGGCTCTCCACAGCACATTTCCACAAGTGTTTACACGTCTTCGAACTGTCCAACTGGAACACAAATGTGTGCTCTTGCTCCCGCCCCTAAACACACAACAGCCAATCACAATCAAACACTACTCCGACAAAAGCAGTCCAAATATTTCAATGTCAATGAAATGGTCTTTGTTGTCAAGTCAAAAGGTGAAATAGGGGGCGATCACGTACAAGTGTGTAGCCTGTAAATGTGTGGTGCTGTGAAATGGAAATGGTTTTCTTTGCATATATGAGACACCCTCGGAGTGGGGTCATGGGCAGGGGTATTTGTGTATTGCTCACCTGATCATCGTCCTCCGTCACCACTAGGGTGAGTCGACTCTTTTTGAAATCCAGGCGGGTGATCTTGGGCCTGGAACACACACAGTTGACATTGCAGACTAGGCAGCTGTTTTCAAGAATAGATCATTGTGTGTTGGAGTGTTCATGTCAAAGTGTGTGTGTGTGTTTACCAGAAGAAGAGGCCTATCTTGGTGGAGCCCTCAAACACCAGGATGCCAGTGGGAGTGAGACCCAGAGCGTACTCCGCTCCGTCCCTTCCCTGAGGACAACACAGTCACACACGCTCAGCGCTACTCTACAACACAACTCTCTTCAAAAACATCAAACACAGGCCTCCCGGGTGGCGCAGTGGTCTAGGGCACTGCATCGCAGTGCTAACTGCGCCACCAGAGTCTCTGGGTTCGCGCCCAGGCTCTGTCGCAGCCGGCCGCGACCGGGAGGTCCGTGGGGCGACGCACAATTGGCATAGCGTCGTCCGGGGTAGGGAGGGTTTGGCCGGTAGGGATATCCTTGTCTCATCGCACTCCAGCGACTCCTGTGGCGGGCCGGGCGCAGTGCGCGCCAACCAAGGGGGCCAGGTACACAGTGTTTCCTCCGACACATTGGTGCGGCTGACTTCCGGGTTGGAGGCGCGCTGTGTTAAGAAGCAGTACGGCTGGTTGGGTTGTGCTTCGGAGGACGCATGGCTTTCGACCTTCGTCTCTCCCGAGCTCGTACGGGAGTTGTAGCGATGAGACAAGGTAGTAATTACTAGCGATTGGATACCACGAAAATTGGGGAGAAAATGGGATAACATTTTTTTTTTTTTAAACATCAAACACTGACAACAGCAGCACACGCACCAACCTTGACAAAGTGCATGTCCACTCCGTACAGCTCCAGCCATTTACACTTGTTGAGGAAGTTTGTCTCTGCCTGGGATGGATCCTTACCCCTGGGGAAACACAACCACATGCTCAGTCTCTCTCTAACACACATACCCTGCCCTCTGGGTGGAATGTCCTCCATACTTCTTGCACTAATCCAGTTCAGATGTACACGACAGATTAGGGCCGAGGGGTTTATCTGGCCAATAGAGAGAGAGCGAAACTCAGTAGGCTTTCTCATACTGGTGTCATGTCAGCTCAGTGAGCCCCAGTGTATGTGTGTGTAATCTCTGTGTGTAATCTAATCTGAGATTGGAGCGATCATACACTAGCAGGGTTAAATACTGCCTGGATTCAATCAAGACGCTCCGGGGATTAATCCCTTGATCCGTCACACAGACAGAGGAAAACAGAGGGAGAAGGAGAGCGAGGGAAAGAGCCATAGAGAGCGATAGAGAGCGATAGAGAGCAATAGAGAGCGATAGAGAGCGAGATCTACATAGGTTTGATACAGCACTAGAAAACACCAGAGTGATACACTCCTCTGAGTTGATGTTAAAGAACCAGACATTGTTCATGTGGTTATCACCTGTCCTGTGTTCTTATCCAGACATACCTACAGTCTGTTCAGACAGACACCAGTGAAGATGTTCTGTGTTCTTATCCAGACACATCTACAGTCTGTTCAGACAGACACCAGTGAAGATGTTCTGTGTTCTTATCCAGACACATCTACAGTCTGTTCAGACAGACACCAGTGAAGATGTTCTGTGTTCTTATCCAGACACATCTACAGTCTGTTCAGACAGACACCAGTGAAGATGTCCTGTGTTCTTATCCAGACACATCTACAGTCTGTTCAGACAGACACCAGTGAAGATGTCCTGTGTTCTTATCCAGACACATCTACAGTCTGTTCAGACAGACACCAGTGAAGATGTTCTGTGTTCTTATCCAGACACATCTACAGTCTGTTCAGACAGACACCAGTGAAGATGTCCTGTGTTCTTATCCAGACACATCTACAGTCTGTTCAGACAGACACCAGTGAAGATGTCCTGTGTTCTTAACCAGACACACCTACAGTCTGTTCAGACAGACACCAGTGAAGATGGTTGGATGGCGTTTTAACTCACCTTAGGTCCACCCACTTGTTAAAGATGTCTGCCTCCATGGTCTCACTCTGTTTGGGTGTGAAGCGGAACTCTGACACCAGCTCAGGAGAATGCTCTAGAGGGTCACAGTCCCCCAGCTCACCTACACACACAAGCACGCACGCGTTATAGTCAGGTGTAAAAGAAACATGAATGCTGATTCCAGAGATACCGTAGTGTGTAAATCATCACCTACTCTGTAAGCAGTAGGCCCCCAGGTCTACTGAGACATCATATGGACACTTCAACCTGGAGGGAGAGAGGAAGGTTCCAGAACAGAGAGATCACACCACATGCAGCGTTACTTCCAACACTATCTGTGTGTAAGTATGTAGTGCATTCAGAAAGTATTCAGACCCTTTGACCTTTTCCACATTTTGTTTCGCTACAGCCTCATTCTAAAATGGATTGTTTTTTAAAATGTCCTCAACCCACACATACAATACCCCATGATGATATAGCAAAAACAGATTTGAAATAGTATTAAAAGTATTAAAGTAGTATTAAAAAATAAACTAAAATATTACATTTACATAAGTATTCACACCCTTTACTCAGTACTTTGTTGAAGCACCAATGGCAGCGATTACAGCCTTGAGTCTTCTTGGGTATGACGCTACAAGCATGGCACACCTGTATTTGGGGAGTTTCTCCCATTCTTCTCTGCAGATCCTCTCAAGCTCCGCCAGGTTGGATGGGGAGTGTCGCTGCACAGCTATTTTCAGGTCTCTCCAGAGATGTTCAATTGAGTTCATCTCCGGGCTCTGGCCGGGCAACTCAAGGACATTCAGAGACTTGTCCTGAAGCCACTCCTGCATTGTCTTGGCTGTGTGCTTAGGGTCATTGTCCTGTTGGAAGGTGAACCTTCACCCCAGTCTCAGGTCCTGAGCGCTCTGGAGCAGGTTTTCATCAAGGATCTCTGTACTTTGCTCCATTCATCTTTCTCTCGATCCTGACTAGTCTCCCAGTCCCTGCCACTGAAAAACACCCCCACAGCATGATTCTGCCACCACCATGCCTGACCGTAGGGATGGTGCCAGGTTTCCTCCAGACTTGACGCTTGGCTTTCAGGCCAAAGGGTTCAATCAGACCAGAAAATCTTGTTTCTCATGGTCTGAGAGTCTTTTGGTGCCTTTTGGCAAACTCCAAGCAGGCGGTGATGTGCCTTTTACTGAAAAGTCTTGGTGGTTCCAAACGTCTTCCATTTAAGAATGATTGAGGCCACTGTGTTCTTGGGGACCTTCAATGCTGCAGACCTTTTTTGGTACCCTTCCCCAGATCTGTGTCGACACAATCCTGTCTCTGAGCTCTATGGACAATTCCTTCGACCTCATGGTTTGGTTTTTGCTCTGACATTCACTGTCAACTGTGGGACCTTATATAGACAGGTGTGTGCCTATCCAAATCATGTCCAATCAATGTAATTTACCACAGGATGATCAATGGAAACAGAATGCACCGGAGCTCAATTTCAAGGTCTCATAGCAAAGGGTCTGGATACTTACGTAAATAAGGCATCTCTGTTTTTTATACATTTGCAAACATTTCTAAAAACCTGTTTTTGCTTTGTCTTTAAGATGAATTGTCTGTAGATTGATGAGGGGGAAAAATAATGTAATTCATTTTAGAATAAGGCTGTAACGTAACAAAATGTGGAAAAATGGAAGGGGCCTCGATACTTTCCGAATGCACTGTGTGTGTGTGTGTGTGTGTGTGTATGTATATATCTATATATCTATATATATGTGCATGTGGCCTGCTGGAGGTCATTTTGCAGGGCTCTGGCAGTGCACCTCCTTGTACAAAGGCGGAGGTAGCGGTCCTGCTGCTGGGTTGTTGCCCGCCTACGGCCTCCTCCACGTCTCCTGATGTACTGGCCTGTCTCCTGGTAGCGCCTCCATGCTCTGGACACTACGCTGACAGACACAGCAAACCTTTTTGCTACAGCTCGCATTGATGTGCCATCCTGGATGAACTGCACTACCTGAGCCACTTGTGTGGGTTGTAGACTCCGTCTCATGCTACCACTAGAGTGAAAGCACCGCCAGCATTCAAAAAGTGACCAAAACATCAACCAGGAAGCATAGGAACTGAGAAGTGGTCTGTGGTCACCACCTGCAGAACCATTCCTTTTTTGGGGGTGTCTTACTAATTGCCTATAATTTCCACCTTTTGTCTATTCCATTTGCACAACAGCATGTGAAATTTATTGTCAATCAGTGTTGCTTCCTAAGTGGACAGCTTGATTTCACAGAAGTGTGATTGACTTGGAGTTACATTGTGTTGTTTAAGTGTTCCCTTTATTTTTTTGAGCAGTAATATATATATATATATATATATATATATATATATATATATATATATATATATATATATATATATATATATATATATATGTGTGTGTGTGTGTGTGTGTGTGTGTGTGTGTGTGTGTGTGTGTGTGTGTGTGTGTGTGTGTGTGTGTTGGGGAGGAGAGGTCCTTTTCTTTAAATGATCAGCCCTCTGATGTTCTGATCCTGTACTTTATTATAGAGCTACACACAGGAGACGTGAACCAGATGGAGAGAATGAGAGACAGAGAGAGAGGTTTAGTTGTGTGTGTGTGTTGGGGGTGTTAGGAGCTGCTTACTTGCCGGACAGAATGTCTTGTCGAAGCTGCAGCACAAACAGGTACCTGGAACACAGACAAAAGGAGTGAGAATAAAACCACTGATGTAGAATCAATCTTTCTCTCTTTCACACTGACTGACTGGCACACTGACTTTCTCCCTCTTTCACACTGACTGTCTTTCTCCCTCTCTCTTTCACACTGACTGACTGACACACTGTCTTTCTCCCTCTCTCTTTCACACTGACTTTCTCCCTCTCTCTTTCACACTGACTGTCTTTCTCCCTCTCTCTTTCACACTGACTGTCTTTCCCCCTCTCTTTCACACTGACTGTCTTTCTCCCTCTCTCTTTCACACTGACTGTCTTTCTCCCTCTCTTTCACACTGACTGTCTTTCTCCCTCTCTTTCACACTGACTGTCTTTTTCTCCCTCTCTTTCACACTGACTGTCTTTCTCCCTCTCTCTTTCACACTGACTGACTGACTGGCACACTGACTTTCCACCTCTCTCTTTCTCCCTCCCTCTTTCACACCGACTGTCTTTCTCCCTCCCTCTTTCACACCGACTGTCTTTCTCCCTCCCTCTTTCACACCGACTGTCTTTCTCCCTCCCTCTTTCACACCGACTGTCTTTCACACCGACTGTCTTTCACACCGACTGTCTTTCACACCGACTGTCTTTCTCACCGACTGTCTTTCTCACCGACTGTCTTTCTCACCGACTGTCTTTCTCACCGACTGTCTTTCTCACCGACTGTCTTTCACACCGACTGTCTTTCTCACCGACTGTCTTTCACACCGACTGTCTTTCTCCCTCCCTCTTTCACACCGACTGTCTTTCTCACCGACTGTCTTTCACACCGACTGTCTTTCACACCGACTGTCTTTCACACCGACTGTCTTTCTCCCTCCCTCTTTCACACCGACTGTCTTTCTCCCTCCCTCTTTCACACCGACTGTCTTTCTCCCTCCCTCTTTCACACCGACTGTCTTTCTCCCTCCCTCTTTCACACCGACTGTCTTTCTCCCTCCCTCTTTCACACCGACTGTCTTTCTCCCTCCCTCTTTCACACCGACTGTCTTTCTCCCTCCCTCTTTCACACCGACTGTCTTTCACACCGACTGTCTTTCACACCGACTGTCTTTCTCACCGACTGTCTTTCTCACCGACTGTCTTTCTCACCGACTGTCTTTCTCACCGACTGTCTTTCTCACCGACTGTCTTTCACACCGACTGTCTTTCTCACCGACTGTCTTTCACACCGACTGTCTTTCTCCCTCCCTCTTTCACACCGACTGTCTTTCTCACCGACTGTCTTTCTCACCGACTGTCTTTCTCACCGACTGTCTTTCACACCGACTGTCTTTCACACCGACTGTCTTTCACACCGACTGTCTTTCTCCCTCCCTCTTTCACACCGACTGTCTTTCTCCCTCCCTCTTTCACACCGACTGTCTTTCTCCCTCCCTCTTTCACACCGACTGTCTTTCTCCCTCCCTCTTTCACACCGACTGTCTTTCTCCCTCCCTCTTTCACACCGACTGTCTTTCTCCCTCCCTCTTTCACACCGACTGTCTTTCTCCCTCCCTCTTTCACACCGACTGTCTTTCTCCCTCCCTCTTTCACACCGACTGTCTTTCTCCCTCCCTCTTTCACACCGACTGTCTTTCTCCCTCCCTCTTTCACACCGACTGTCTTTCTCCCTCCCTCTTTCACACCGACTGTCTTTCTCCCTCCCTCTTTCACACCGACTGTCTTTCTCCCTCCCTCTTTCACACCGACTGTCTTTCTCCCTCCCTCTTTCACACCGACTGTCTTTCTCCCTCCCTCTTTCACACCGACTGTCTTTCTCCCTCCCTCTTTCACACCGACTGTCTTTCTCCCTCCCTCTTTCACACCGACTGTCTTTCTCCCTCCCTCTTTCACACCGACTGTCTTTCTCCCTCCCTCTTTCACACCGACTGTCTTTCTCCCTCCCTCTTTCACACCGACTGTCTTTCTCCCTCCCTCTTTCACACCGACTGTCTTTCTCCCTCCCTCTTTCACACCGACTGTCTTTCTCCCTCCCTCTTTCACACCGACTGTCTTTCTCCCTCCCTCTTTCACACCGACTGTCTTTCTCCCTCCCTCTTTCACACCGACTGTCTTTCTCCCTCCCTCTTTCACACCGACTGTCTTTCTCCCTCCCTCTTTCACACCGACTGTCTTTCTCCCTCCCTCTTTCACACCGACTGTCTTTCTCCCTCCCTCTTTCACACCGACTGTCTTTCTCCCTCCCTCTTTCACACCGACTGTCTTTCTCCCTCCCTCTTTCACACCGACTGTCTTTCTCCCTCCCTCTTTCACACCGACTGTCTTTCTCCCTCCCTCTTTCACACCGACTGTCTTTCTCCCTCCCTCTTTCACACCGACTGTCTTTCTCCCTCCCTCTTTCACACCGACTGTCTTTCTCCCTCCCTCTTTCACACCGACTGTCTTTCTCCCTCCCTCTTTCACACCGACTGTCTTTCTCCCTCCCTCTTTCACACCGACTGTCTTTCTCACTCTCTCTTTCACACCGACTGTCTTTCTCCCTCTCTCTTTCACACCGACTGTCTTTCTCCTTCTCTCTTTCACACAGACTGTCTTTCTCTCTCTGAAGAGGTGTCAGTCCATTTTGCCTTAGTCTCTTACCCACTGGACCAAAAGTAATTAGCTACACTGCACCGAGGAGGGGGTGAGATTGTGTGAATGAGACATATACATACTGAGTGTGTGTGTGTATTCATGTGTGCAGAGTGTGCACGCGCACAGGCAGCCAGTGGTGGTGTTACCTGGTGAACTCCTCATGTAGGTTATTGGGCTCTGAGGAGTAGAACTTCACCCTGAAGAACAGTCTGTATGGAGGACCATCTGAAACAGAGAGACAGAGCGAGAGAGATTCAATTAGGGGAAAGATAGTCAGGCCAATCTATCATTCTACCACATTGTATAAATAAATAAAATATTTATTTTAATTTTATATATAAATAAAAAACCCTGGGGACACCAGGCACTTAATTTAAAAATTGTCTGGAAACTTGGGTAAGAACCGGGCAGCCCTCTGTGAGAAGGGCGTTTCCTCACAAAGTAAACATTGGCGTCACCCTGCACCACTCACTAATCACCATGTCAACAGCTGGTAATGAACCACCTGCCTTCCCACACACAAACCCACTGTATACAGTGCACACATTAAGAGAGGACACTACCAACAGTCTGGCAAAAGTAGGTGGCTTTCGCTTGTTATTAAGTATACACCACACACACACTAAGAATATTAGATGGTGGGAGTGAATGGATTCACCTCTGATCTGTTTCTTTATGGGCTTGGACACATCCAGCCAGTGCTGCAAGAGACACAAAGAAGTAGACAACAGAATGTTATACATATGAGGGGTTACAACCACCCCAGCTCTGCAGATTTTGCTGTGAAGAGACAGAATCATTAGAGCATTTGTTTTTCGTACTGTCCATATGTAGCTTGTTTTTGGTCGCAGGTCCAGGAATAGCCCAAGAATTGCAACATTTACCTGCAGCTAACGCTTCAAATTGCAATGCTGGGTGATCTGAAAAGTCAGTCAATAAATCATATAATACTTTGTCAAACTTGTGTCTTTAATTTACAATGTGTAGAAACTATGAGAATAGAAAGGTTCAGAACTTGTGAAACATCACAGTTAAAAATAAATGGCAAATAGAAATCAAAACAGGATTGTGTTCAGAGACAGATGGGAGGGGTTCAGAGAATGTATTTATTAACCCTTATTTTACCAGGTAAGTTGACTGAGAACACATTCTCATTAACAGCAAGGACCTGGGGAATAGTTACAGGGGAGAGGAGGGGGAATGAATGAGCCAATTGTAAGCTGGGGATGATTAGTTGGTCATGATGGTATGAGGGCCAGATTGGGAATTTATCCAGGACACCAGGGTTAATACTCCTACAATAAGTGCCATGGGATCTTTAGTGACCACAGAGAGTCAGGACACTTTTTTAACATCCCAGGACACCCTACACAGGGCAATGTCCCCAATCACTGCCCTGGGGCATTGGGATATATATATATATATTTTTAGACCAGAAGAAAGGGTGCCTCCTACTGGCCCTCCAACACCACTTCCAGCAGCATCTGGTCTCCCATCCAGGGACCAACCCTGCTTAGCTACAGAAGCAGGCCAGCAGTGGGATGCAGGGTGCTATGCTGCTGGCCAGATGGGAGTGGTTCAGAGATAGATGGGAGGGGTGAGTGGAGCTGAAGGCTGAGACTCAAAACAAAAGATTACTACTGTAAAATACATTGTGCCCGTAGTATGTATAAGCTGGAAGTAGAAGGCTAAGTGTTGTGGTCCATTAATTTTTTCCAATTAGGGGAGGGTGGTAGGGTTATGGGAACATAATAAAATAAAATGTTTGTAAAAAAATATATATGGGGGATTGGAAAGGATGCAGACAATTACATTGAAAGAACCCAGAATCAATCTGCAATATTAAAGTTGATCTACCCCCTAAAAAAAAAAAAGTAGAGAGAGACAGCGACAGGCAGAGAGACAGCGACAGGCAGAGAGACAGCGACAGGCAGAGACAGACATAATATGATGGAGAGAGACAGAGAATATGACAGATAGCTGGAGCGTCAGATCAATCATTTTAACACCACACTGATTGATTTAACTAGTGTCATTACATCATAGGGAAGCCCATCAGCAATGGCAGGTTGTGGTGTGTGTGTGTTGAGAGGCTTTGAGTATATCTACTCACTGAGACTTGTTCTGGGTCCATGAACTGCAGTCCAAAGTAGTCAGCCTCCACCAGGTCCAGATGATACCTGATCTGGTCAAACAGCTCCTGGCCCTTTGACCTTTTCTGTTAAACACACACATGTATTATAGTCCCAATAGGGAGGCTGGAGAATAAACAGCCTAGACCTTGTGGGTGGATATGGAGCAGAATGACAGAGTGTGGGTGTGTGTCATTACTAGGGACTGTATCTGGGGCAGAATCAGAGGGAGAAGACCTGAGGGAGAAGCCATAATTCAGGCCTTTGTCTTTGAAACACCCACAATCCATAGGGCTCTTGAGCTGAACAGCCACCAAGATGCAATGCCCCAAACCACTAAAAAGCTGCACCCCTCAAAGTGTGTTTTTAAAAGAGAGGATAACCTTGTACTTTGTTTCCTGATAACAAGTATGAACCTGCCAACCTGTGTCACACACACACACAAAAAAAAAAAAACTCTTGCCCTTCCTGTTCCTCTCCAGCTCCCGTCAAAGCACAACACACACACACTTCCAAAACAGCCCCTACCCAAAGCACTTTCCCTAGACAGACATTCCCCCTAGATATTATCCCTAAAGCTCCTGTGTAGATCTGGATTAGACAGCAGGTGCAAGTAAAAATGGGACAAAGTCCATCAAGCCTATGTGAAGGCAGAAAAGGTGAAGTTAACACCATAGTGTTAGTACCCATCAAATCATATCTATATGAGTGTTTAGGGGGTAGTGGCTAGCTGAAAGTGCCTAGGGGCATAGCACTGGGGTGTTAAGGGGCATTGAGGGTGCTAAAGTACCCCTTGATAAATCACAAGAAAAACATTTTAAATACATAATATTTTTGTTCACAAAAGTAGTACCCTTGGCATTTACTACTCCTGTATGAGCAGACCCCTGACAAATAAAAGTCAGCACCCCCACACCTAAACATCTTCCCCTAGGGGGGGGGCCCTAGCAGGTCGATTTTGGATGAAGACAAGAGTTCAATTGAATTCATTTCAACGCAATACAGCTATAGATGAATCCCTGAGGGAGGATTCAGCAGTCATGTTCAGGCTTGTTCCTGTTAGAGCTCTATATAGACTCTGGTTTCAATCAGCTGACGTCTGGTGGCCGTTAGCATGAGCTAGTTCTAATTAACAAGAGAAAACTAAGGAAATAGTCCTTACATACACACGCCTGTATTCTCTAAGGCAAAGTTATAGCCTACTGTTTGGAATAGATTTAATGTGATATTACTGAATGTACTGTTTAGTTCTGAAGAGAGGATGCTTTCCACACACTGCAATAAATTATCTCCGGAGTCAAACTTCATAAAGCATATTAACTACACCCAGGCTCCACGCACCTGCAGCGCACTAATTTAACTTCAACAACTTACATCCTCACACAGTGAATTGCTATCATGTTCTGATGTTTTGTCTATTTGCCAGAGAATTTCTTGCCTGATACAAATCAAACGTAACTACTCGCGTCTCTACAGTAACATTAGGTCATAGGTTTTCTATCCATGATCATTGATTCCCTCAGCAGTCTTCCTGTATGTATTCAAAAAGTGACGCATGAGACGGCTTCACTGACCATGATGACACGCGCACAAACTCGACCTTTAAGATAAAACTCTCTCAAGACAACATGACGCACACATGCCTACGTCTCCCCTGGACACACACATTCTTTCTCGTCACAGCGCCACAAGATAAATCACATCACTCCCTCACAGAGAAGAGAGAGAGATAGAAAACTGAGGATGGCGGGAAGGTGGCAGAGAGGGGGAGGGAGATGGGCAGAGAGAGGGAGGGAGATGGGCAGAGAGGAAGGTGGAGGTTTCTCTGAGGTAGGTAGCTTCCTGCCAACAGTCAGAATGGGGAAGTAATGTGGTGAATTGGCTGATCACAACACCATCTGTAGCCCTACCCCTCACCGCACAGAACACACACAATGACAGGTGTTAAAACTCCATGGTGCTGAATGACCCAAGCCATACAACCATAGAAGAACAGTCACTTTATATTCTGCTGAGAGAGAATTATATCTGAAAATAATATGGAGACACCACACACACACACACTCACTGGTATATCCACGTTAACGTCCGACCCATCCAGCAGCAGCACGCGGCAGGTGATCGCATCCTTGTCGGTCCCAGCAGCTGGGATGTGCACGGCCGCTCCCCCAGTCACCACAGCAGGCGCGTGGACGACCTGCTGCTGGTGCGCGAGGAGCGCGGGGTTCGCGGTTCCCCCTCTTCCTTTCCCGTCCCGTTCGTCCGCTGTCTGAAACCGTCTGCGCGAGCGGTGGCTGAACGTCCGGCGTAGGAAGCCCATCATCTTTCCAATTGTTAATTCTACCCACAGCGCGAGCACCGTGTTCGGTGTCCACGGGGAGGCTTACTACACGGAAACAATGTGTGTGGCGTTTGTCCCACTGCCACCACCCCGGGGCGAAGAGTCCCTCACCGCAGGCACGGAGACTTCAGGCTGCCGCTGAATCCTGAAACTCGGCAGCCGTGGGGATCACCAGCCGCATAATTGAGAAGGACCCGACAATTCGGCATTAAAAAAAGCAACCAGTTGAATTTCCCAATCATTTATTCTGTTTCAATAGTGAACTCACTCACGGAAGCACCTCCCTCTTCGTCACCTCTCACCGTTTGTCCCCGCACGCGCACCTGCTGTTGCACAGATTCTGAAATCCTGGAGAAATCTCGAGCAGCTCCGCAGCGGGCGTCCCTATAGCCTCACATACCGAGGAATGAGGTTATAGTCTCCCGGGACGCGCTTACCCAAACCCGTGGTCGGTATTATTTAATCCTCTCACGAAGAACCGAAACTGCTCCACCTCACAGGTAAGTCAACCAGAGAAACTGGACAAACAGCATGCTTTGCGCCTGCGTAAAAACAACGCAGAACAAACTTTTTTTTTTATATATACTGGGGCCAGGCTGTGTCAGCGAAGCAGCGCTCCCTGTCGGCCAGAGGCGACACCACGGCCAGCGCGGTGAAGGACAAACAACAAGAGGGACAATGTAATGTTGAGGACAAGCAAAAAATGATGCAATTTCAGAACAAACCGGTAGGATTATGGTTTAGCCGAGGGATTCAGGCAGAAAGAAACACGCACACACCAGTGAAAGTGCAGAGAGTTCACCTCTCCTAAAACAAATATATTAATTTTACTCACTCCGGATATCTGCCTGCTTTGGTTGTTTAGTAGTAATGGCTACTATGCCCCTCAAATCTTTCTATGATATCAGTAGACTGTACAACATGGTCTGGGACTTATGTTGGCACTGAACTGGAGCATGCAGACATCTAGGGCAGGTAACAGGAATGTGTTTAAATGGGGTCTAACTGCACTGCAGCCTGTAGGACTCAACTCCTACAATGTTTGATATGTACAGGCAACTCCACAGACCACAAATATACATAACAATGGACCTGAAACTGATATTACATATTATCTTTCATCTGTAAAATTCACTCAGAATGTAAGATACCATCAACTACATCAACAAACAAAGAGCTCCAAGTAGATGTCAGTGTGTTTATTCAGTGTGTCAATAATTTAGGGAAGGTGGAGCGTGGGGTAGTGTGTGGTGGCTCTGGCAGTGTTCGTCTACTGTGAATCCACCGAAAGCCTCAACACTCCCAACAATACAGAGAGACCAGTCAATCTCTCTAGTCTAGAAAAGGCCTAGTTCTATAGCCTCCACTCAGGAGGAACTAGCCGCGGGCCACCATTATGAAGGCTATATAGCCTCCACTCAGGAGGAACTAGCCGCGGGCCACCATTAGAAAGGCTATATAGCCTCCACTCAGGAGGAACTAGCCGTGGGCCACCATTAGGAAGGCTATATAGCCTCCACTCAGGAGGAACTAGCCACGGGCCACCATTAGGAAGGCTATATAGCCTCCACTCAGGAGGAACTAGCCGTGGGCCACCATTAGGAAGGCTATATAGCCTCCACTCAGGAGGAACTAGCCGCGGGCTCCATTAGGAAGGCTATATAGCCTCCACTCAGGAGGAACTAGCCGTGGGCCACCATTAGGAAGGCTATATAGCCTCCACTCAGGAGGAACTAGCCGTGGGCCACCATTAGGAAGGCTATATAGCCTCCACTCAGGAGGAACTAGCCGTGGGCCACCATTAGGAAGGCTATATAGCCTCCACTCAGGAGGAACTAGCCGTGGGCCACCATTAGGAAGGCTATATAGCCTCCACTCAGGAGGAACTAGCCGTGGGCCACCATTAGGAAGGCTATATAGCCTCCACTCAGGAGGAACTAGCCGTGGGCCACCATTAGGAAGGCTATATAGCCTCCACTCAGGAGGAACTAGCCGTGGGCCACCATTAGGAAGGCTATATAGCCTCCACTCAGGAGGAACTAGCCGCGGGCTCCATTAGGAAGGCTATATAGCCTCCACTCAGGAGGAACTAGCCGCGGGCTCCATTAGGAAGGCTATATAGCCTCCACTCAGGAGGAACTAGCCGCGGGCTCCATTAGGAAGGCTATATAGCCTCCACTCAGGAGGAACTAGCCGCGGGCTCCATTAGGAAGGCTATATAGCCTCCACTCAGGAGGAACTAGCCGTGGGCCACCATTAGAAAGGCTATATAGCCTCCACTCAGGAGGAACTAGCCGTGGGCCACCATTAGGAAGGCTATATAGCCTCCACTCAGGAGGAACTAGCCGTGGGCCACCATTAGGAAGGCTATATAGCCTCCACTCAGGAGGAACTAGCCGCGGGCTCCATTAGGAAGGCTATATAGCCTCCACTCAGGAGGAACTAGCCACGGGCTCCATTAGGAAGGCTATATAGCCTCCACTCAGGAGGAACTAGCCGCGGGCTCCATTAGGAAGGCTATATAGCCTCCACTCAGGAGGAACTAGCCGCGGGCTCCATTAGGAAGGCTATATAGCCTCCACTCAGGAGGAACTGAGATACAGTCTTCAGTCACTCATACAGTAGCACTTTGGTCCCAGAGAAGAAAAAAGAGAGACCTTTATAGTACATAGTCCTTCCCTGCTAGCGGTGCTCTATGGCTAACATAAGGATCGGACTAGCTGAGCACATTCGGCACTATGGCTCGTTATGTGCTGTAGCAACAGAAGGCTAGCTGTTGTCGAGCACTTAAGGCTAGTGGAATGCTATGGCTAAGGCTACAGCCTAGCGGCCCTCTTCTCCTGTTAGCCTAGCGCTGGGGCTAGCAGTCCTCTTCTCCTGTTAGCCTAGTGCTGGGGCTAGCTGTCCCCCCATCCTCCTGTTAATGGTCCGTTAGCAGTGCTGAGGGTGGTGCTGTAGAATGCTCTCCTCTCTCTCTGTAGACACGCAGGATGGCCTCACACATAAACCGGAACTGACACTTGAACACAAACAAAAACAGTCCAGTCACATACAACAAACATACCAAAGGAAGTTGCAGACATAGTCATTAGGGTTTCAATGCTGATCTTGGGAGGAGTAGCTAATGGTTAGACGTATAGGCGCGTGTGTACCGTGGTCTGGATCATCATGGCCCTCTGGTCTCGGAGCGTCCTGATGATGTCCAGAGGGAACACAGGTCGACCGCTCTCCAACAGCGACAATGCCGTCTCCATGGTAATGAGAACACCTGTACGCCCAATCCCTGCGCTGCAATTACATCAACAACATACATGAGGTGTTATAAATCTTGTAACCCTAGTGTGTGTGTGTGTGTGTGTGTGTGTACCTGCAGTGCACCATAAGTGGTGTGTCTCCTGTCCTCCTCTCTCTAACAGAGGTGATGAACAGCAGGAAGTCTGAGGGGTCATCAGGTACACCATGGTCTGGCCATGCTACATATTGCAGGTGGGTCACCGAACGCTCCTCTCCCAGCTGGAAACACACACACGTTTAGGAAAAACAGACAGAAAACAGCTGACAGAACACACACTTTTCCCCCATCTGTCTCTCATAAAATATATTTTCAAAAATTAACTTGGATATGTGGATATGTAATTGTAATGGGAGAGATGGATGATATGTGAGGAGAGAGAAACTGAGAAAAGTGTAGGGTATGGTAACGCGTTAGTTACTGTGATGATGGAGGGATGGATGGATAGAGGAGGAGAGTAGAGGGAGAGAGGAAAGATGGAGAGAGGCAGAGAGTAGAGGGAGAGATGGAGGAGTGTTGTCCAGCCTGTGGTCCATGCAGGGATTAACTGACAGCCAGATGAACAGATGGGTCTACACAGTAGTGTAGTGTTGTGTGTGTGTATGTACTCTTTGGCAGGCTATTATTGTACAGGAGAACATGTTCTATATTAACCTCTGTGGTGCAAAGGTAAATAAACAATGCCAATTGAAGCAGAAACACGTGGAGCTGGATGGGGATAGTTTGGTCAATGTTTCCTGTGGAGAACACACACACACCTCCTCTTATGTGAGCTAGGTCATGTTTTTGTGTTACCTGTGTGTGTGTGAGGGTGAACTGGCGTGTGACGTAGGCCAGGTTGCATTCCTCAGAGTGGCAGCTGACCCTCAGGTACCCATAATCCCTCACTTCAGGAGGGTGTGGCCAGTACTGGTGGCACTTAGTCTGAAACACACACATACAAACACACAATTAATTTTGACATTCATTAATATTGATTTACTATAGAGGTTGTAATCTTTAAGCTCTGAGAAATATTATTTTACTGAGCTGTGTTTCATATTTCTGAGTCAGTGCTTCACTCACTGTGTTCTCCCAAACATCTCAGGACATTCTCAGGGCCAGTACTTATATTACATCAGGAGATGAGTGGAAACTGACTGTCAGCCTGAATGTATGTATGTGTGTGTGTTTGCATGCGATAAACCAGGGCACTTGTGGAATATCAGCAAGACAATCAATCAGTGAGAGCTTCAGGTTACCAAGCAACAGGCAGGCAAAGACGCAGACGGTGACTCACAATGAGCCTGGGACCTTGGTAAACCTGTGTGCTGTACCCATTCTCATTCAGTAATGTGTGTTTCACTCTTTGAAAGAGAGAGAAGGTCCGTGTGCATACCCGTCCTCTCTCGGTGAGTGTGGTGAGCATGATGATGGTGTGTGTGTGTTGCTCCCACACACTCTGCCAGAAGTGAGTGCAGGTCTGAGGCAGCGGTCCTTGAGCTGCAATGTAGCGCAGACACACACCAGACCCTGGGGACACCACCTGAGACACATACACAGCATGACTATAAACAAACACAAGCCAACAAGGACAACACTAAACACAGTGTGTACTGACCGTGATGTGGCTTGCATTGATGTAGTCCTCTTGGTCCTGAAGTACCACTCTGGAGACGTCGTCTGACAGAACAAAGAGTTAGAGATGGAGTCACAACCAGGGCCCTCCAGACCCACCCAAACCCCTGTACCAGCTCAACAAACAAAGCACCAGTGTCCTGTCCTCCAGCTCCACACATTCAGGACATTAGGGAAGATGGGTACACTGGCACTGGTATGTCGAGTCACTCCTACTAGGACACACAACTGTGTGTGAGATGGTGTGTGTACTCACAGGGCAGCACGTCCTTGTATCTGTTCTTGTCTGTGTTCTCAGGGAGACGAGCGCAGGCTACTGACAGGCCAGGCTTCCTCATGTACAGGTTCTACAACACACACATCACCACCATCACTCACCATGCTCTTCTGTCTGGATTGTCAACAGCAGGTCTTGTTGACAAGTTATTCCCAAAGTGCATCTGTTACATTTAACACACAAGCAAGTCCCTTTCATAGTGTTGTTGTCTAACTAAAACACACCTCGAAGTGGAAGGTGAGAGTGCCTGTCTGGATCCCCCTCTCCAGTTGTTTCATGGACTCTTCAAGTGTCTGGCCTTGTTCTGATTGGCCAGGTAGAAGCAGTGGTTCACCGTGTGATTGGCCAGTCAAAGACAGGGCAGAGGGAAACTGCAGCAGGGGGGCCACACGCCCTGGACCTAAACACACACACAGTGTTATCTGCATCAGTATCTGATTAGCAGGCCCATTCTCTTGCTCTCTCTAGTGTGTGTTACCTTTGCGTCGTATAAGCAGAGCCAGTTCTCTGGAGTGGGACTCTCTGCTGGCTCTTATAAACATGACCACCTGATCATGCGTGTGTTCAGAGATGTCACGACCGTTGATCAGCACGACCTGGTCACCTTCCAACAACCTTGGCTCAACCCGCCCCGCCTACAATCAATTCATCAACAAGTCAAATCACATTGGATTAATCTAAAGTACTGTTTACAAATGCATTATATACACAGATAAACCAGAACATGTCACTTACAGGGGAGTCAGGGTTGACCTGGGATATGGCCAGGGACATCTTCTGGTCCACGCCACCCTGAGAAGAGGAACAGTCAGGGATACAGGGATGGTACTGCATGTAAGAGAGTAGGTGTGTGATTAATTGAAGGGGAGACTCACTTTGACATTGAAACCAAACTTTCCGTCGTGATCAGGAGCGAGACGCACCAATAGCAGGTCGCCATCCCCCAGAGCACGCTGCAACACAGAGTTTACTGAGTCTGGCACACACAGATGAGATACTTTATCACAATTACATGATCACACCCTTGTCTGTCTGGGTAACTGACCTTGTCCCGGTAGTGAGAGGTGTCCTTAATGTCTTCCTCTCCTGTGCCGATGTCATCAACCTGCGACCATCCGCCTCCTTGGCTGTGAGTGCCAGAAACACTGAGATAGATACTGTGTTCAGAACTGACTCCAACATGAGAATGTACTTTACACTGATACACACACAGTATGAAATTGTGTGTGTGTGTGTGTGTCTGACCTGTGTGTAGGCGTGCCCTCCTGGCTGCTGCTGAGGGAGACCCTGTAGGTGTAAAAGACATCCTCCCCCTCTGACACGTCTCGCAGGTCATTGTTTAGCTCCACTGAGGAGGGGCGGGGTTTACGGGCGCCATGACGCACACGAGGACTCCGCCTAACAGAGAGAGAGACAATGTACGATGAAGTTACCCCTAGTCACAGCTACCCCTTACATGGTATCTCCTGCTGTAGCAGTGTGTGAGGCTGTGGTGTGGGTAGTACCAGTTGGGTGTGAGCGGGGGGGATCGGGAAGGTAGGCTCTTGGTCTCCAAGTGTTCTGACGAGGTGGATCCCCTCAGAGCTGGGTTCCACTCCATCCCACCCATCACTTTCTTACACACTGGACCACTGCAGAGGAGACGAGAGTGTGTGTGTGCAGATGAGTAAAAGAAAGATAGTGTTAATGATGGGGGGTGTGTGTGTGTGCATGCTTGCCTGTCTGTTTTAGTGTTGCCCAAGGCCCAGTGTTGTGAGAGCAGCTTGTTGTGTATCTGGGTTGCCAGGTTGGTGTGGTGTGGGCTACAGGTTGCCAGGTTGGTGTGGAAGAAGCAGTGATGGTCCACACATGACCTCCACAGGTTCTTACAGGCCCTGGGGCACGGCAGGACCAGGCTCACCACACAGTCCTGCGTCTCCCCCTGGAACACACACACAGGTTATGAAGACAACACTAAGGTCAGCAAATATGAGAGCAGAACACAATTTTGAGCCAATCAGGACTCACATGTTTGCGTCTGAGCTGCATAAGGAAGCGTTTCCTCTTGAAGGATATCTTGATGATGTTCACCCTGCAGGAGACAATACACACTCAGGGTGTGTATTTGCGTGCGGTGTGTGTGTGTGTGTGTGTGTCTGATCAGAAGTCCAGGTGCTCACCAGGGGAAGAAACTGGAGCAAATCATGTTACAGAAGATAGCCACGCCCCCTGAGGCCAATCCCACCAATAGAGGGGAACTGTTGGAGTCCTGAAAGAAAGAAAGAGATAGAAACATGAGAGTGAGAAGAGGGAAGACGAGGGTGAGTCAGAAGGAGACATATGGAGGTACTTACCATGGCAGTGTGTAGCTCCACTCCATACAGCTCCAGAGTTCTTGCTGTGTTGAGAAAACACAGCTCTGCATCACTCTGCTTCAGCCCCCTGAAACAGCACATGAGTAGGATAGGTTGGTATCAGCATTATGCCAACAGCGCCACCATGTCCTCTAGTAGGCTAGGGGGTGCTGTACACGTGCCTAGCCTGGGTGTGGGTGTGTACCTGTGCCCTGGGTACAGAGCCTCCACTCTAGACAGGAAGTCATCATCCTGCTCCGGGAGGAAGTGGCTTTTGGACAGGTAACCAGGGAGAAGGTCTGGGGAGTAGTCACCTAGCTCAGCTACAATACAGAGAGAGAAAGCGGAGAAAGAGAGAGAAGGGGAGAGCAAAAGAAGGGGTGAAGGAGAGAGAGAAGGGGTGAGAGAGAGAGGGGGGTGACACAGATTATGTTAAACCCCCAGACAGACAACACACTAAAAAGACCACAGAAGAGTGTAACTTACACTGCACAGCATAGGAGGCCAGTACCACAGCTGCACTCAGAGGACACTTCAACCTGCAGGACACACACTTTCTCAATGTAACGTCACATTGTTTACACCACTAGGTGGAGTAAGAGGGAATGCATGTGTAGGTGGGAGCTCGTGGTGTCTGACCTGCCCTCTCTGATGTCACTCCTGATCTGGAGGAAGTACATATGTCTGAAGACAAAGGATGGTAGAGGAGACTTATTATCTGAATCACACATGTACAGTACAAGCTAATGACACACACACACTCTCTCAACATAGTCTACAGGTACACACACTCACTCAACATAGTCTACAGGTACACACACACACTCAACATAGTCTACAGGTACACACACTCACTCAACATAGTCTACAGGTACACACACACACTCAACATAGTCTACAGGTACACACACACACTCAACATAGTCTACAGGTACACACACACACTCAACATAGTCTACAGGTACACACACACACTCAACATAGTCTACAGGTACACACACACACTCAACATAGTCTACAGGTACACACACACACTCAACATAGTCTACAGGTACACACACACACTCAACATAGTCTACAGGTACACACACACACACTCAACATAGTCTACAGGTACACACACACACACTCAACATAGTCTACAGGTACACACACACACAGTCTACAGGTACACACACACACACTCTACATAGTCTACAGGTACACACACACACACTCTACATAGTCTACAGGTACACACACACACACTCTACATAGTCTACAGGTACACACACACACTCTACATAGTCTACAGGTACACACACACACTCTACATAGTCTACAGGTACACACACACACACACACTCAACAGTCTACAGGTACACACACTCTACAGTTACACACACTCAACATAGTCTACAGGTACACACACACACTCAACATAGTCTACAGGTACACACACTCAACATAGTCTACAGGTACACACACTCAACATAGTCTACAGGTACACACACACACACACTCTACATAGTCTACAGGTACACACACACACTCTACATAGTCTACAGGTACACACACACACTCTACATAGTCTACAGGTGTACACACACACACACTCTACATAGTCTACAGGTGTACACACACACACACTCTACATAGTCTACAGGTACACACACACACACACTCTACATAGTCTACAGGTACACACACACACACACTCTACATAGTCTACAGGTACACACACACACACACTCTACATAGTCTACAGGTACACACACACACACACTCTACATAGTCTACAGGTACACACACACACTCTACATAGTCTACAGGTACACACACACACTCTACACAGTCTACAGGTACACACACACTCTACACAGTCTACAGGTACACACACACTCTACACAGTCTACAGGTACACACACACACTCTACATAGTCTACAGGTACACACACACACTCTACATAGTCTACAGGTACACACACACACACACTCAACAGTCTACAGGTACACACACACACTCTACATAGTCTACAGGTACACACACACACACTCTACATAGTCTACAGGTACACACACACACACTCAACATAGTCTACAGGTACACACACACACTCAACATAATCTACAGGTACACACACACACTCAACATAGTCTACAGGTACACACACACTCTACATAATCTACAGGTACACACACACAGGGGCTCTGAACCCAGGTCTCCCATAGGAGAACCCAACCTCTTAACCATTAGACCAAAAGGAAATTCCCTATTGGGCCAAAGGTTCCAGTGAATTTGAAGTGGCAGGCAGGGCTACCTCATCCCGAGACCATGATCTCTCCCCATGTCCATACCTGGTCTGGCCATGCTGTAGAGAGTTGGGGTCTGAGATGAAGAATCGGACTCGGAGGGTCAGGTAGAATGGAGAGACAACTCCTGTAGGACAGAGACGCTGTTAGACACAGCCCAATGACCTCACCTCTGACCTTAATCCGACCGTCACCTCTGACCTTAATCCGACCGTCACCTCTGACCTTAATAATCCGACCGTCACCCCTGATTTTAATAATCAGTCACCCCTGACCTTAATATGACCCCCACAATCCCCTCACCCCTTCCACAGAATTCAATCTTACATTTATAATTTATCAAAATGCACACTGGACTAAACAGTAGGGCGTCACTGGGCTCAGGCTAAACAGTAGGGCGTCACTGGGCTCAGGCTAAACAGTAGGGCGTCACTGGGCTCAGGCTAAACAGTAGGGCGTCACTGGGCTCAGGCTAAACAGTAGGGCGTCACTGGGCTCAGGCTAAACAGTAGGGCGTCACTGGGCTCAGGCTAAACAGCAGGGCGTCACTGGGCTCAGGCTAAACAGCAGGGCGTCACTGGGCTCAGGCTAAACAGCAGGGCGTCACTGGGCTCAGGCTAAACAGCAGGGCGTCACTGGGCTCAGGCTAAACAGCAGGGCGTCACTGGGCTCAGGCTAAACAGCAGGGCGTCACTGGGCTCAGGCTAAACAGCAGGGCGTCACTGGGCTCAGGCTAAACAGCAGGGCGTCACTGGGCTCAGGCTAAACAGCAGGGCGTCACTGGGCTCAGGCTAAACAGCAGGGCGTCACTGGGCTCAGGCTAAACAGCAGGGCGTCACTGGGCTCAGGCTAAACAGCAGGGCGTCACTGGGCTCAGGCTAAACAGCAGGGCGTCACTGGGCTCAGGCTAAACAGTAGGGCGTCACTGGGCTCAGTCTAAACAGTAGGGCGTCACTGGGCTCAGTCTAAACAGTAGGGCGTCACTGGGCTCAGGCTAAACAGTAGGACGTCACTGGGCTCAGGCTAAACAGTAGGACGTCACTGGGCTCAGGCTAAACAGTAGGACGTCACTGGGCTCAGGCTAAACAGTAGGACGTCACTGGGCTCAGGCTAAACAGTAGGACGTCACTGGGCTCAGGCTAAACAGCAGGGCGTCACTGGGCTCAGGCTAAACAGCAGGGCGTCACTGGGCTCAGGCTAAACAGCAGGGCGTCACTGGGCTCAGGCTAAACAGCAGGGCGTCACTGGGCTCAGGCTAAACAGCAGGGCGTCACTGGGCTCAGTCTAAACAGTAGGGCGTCACTGGGCTCAGGCTAAACAGTAGGGCGTCACTGGGCTCAGTCTAAACAGTAGGACGTCACTGGGCTCAGGCTAAACAGTAGGGCGTCACTGGGCTCAGGCTAAACAGTAGGGCGTCACTGGGCTCAGGCTAAACAGTAGGACGTCACTGGGCTCAGGCCAAGGTCTCATTTAGTGTTTCTTACCTTTCAGCTGCTTCTTCAGTGGTTTGTTGGCCTCCAGCCACCTCTGCAAGACAAACTATGTTAATCAAAGACATGATGTTACATTCACCATCTGTTGTGTGAGTTTTAGAGTATAGACTAAGTGTGTTAGTGTAGCAACTCACAGGAGAGTGTGTTTGAGTTGTGTTAGTGTAGCAACTCACAGGAGAGTGTGTTTGAGTTGTGTTAGTGTAGCTACTCACAGGAGAGTGTTTGAGTTGTGTTAGTGTAGCTACTCACAGGAGAGTGTGTTTGAGTGACGATGGTGGTGTTGGAGTCTCGTAGCTGCAGACTGAAGAAGTGTCTCTCCAGCAGACCCAGCTGATTACACACCTGCTCCAGCAAAACCTCACCTGCATCCTGCTTCTGAGAGACGCAAAACACAGCTTATACCAGGAGTCAGTCAGTGTGTGTGTGTGTGTGTGTGAGATATTGCAGTACAGTGTGTTTTGGTAAAGCTTTTCTAGTGAGTGTGTTCTCCAGGTCAAGGTTGTGTGTTGAGATCAATGGGAAGCTGAGATCTGAGTCTCCCGGTCTATCATTCCCACTCTACTCAGGACTGTGTGTACTCACGTTGACTGTAAAGGTCTGGATAGTGTTGTCCAGTAGTTGAACCAAACACAGTAGATCAGGTTTGGGCATGTCTGTTACCGCGGGTTACTCAAACTCTTACACACACACACACGTCTATCGAGTCCAAAATGTGCACGCACAGCAGTATTCTAGAATATTGGACCATTGGCCTTCATACTTTTGTAATTCTCAATGCAGCTCAAGCTATTTCTCCAATTGTCAACACATTCAAATCAATAGAGGGATGCGTATGCAAAGCCGCGTTGGTTGGGGAGGTACCCGTTATGGCTGTGTGTTCCCCCTGCGGGTTTCTCTGTGTCTTTGCACTCTGAATTACGCGTCACTCACTCACTCACACACACTGACACAACCCTCAGTCCATCTCCACAACCTGGGGAGAGATAAAACACACATCTTAATGAAACACCTCCAGACTCTGGAAACTGTGATGATATCTGCTCATGTAGTTTAGCCCCTCCCTAAGGATGACATCGTCTGCAGTGAACAGCCCCTTTTCTACTTCTCTCTCACACACACACACACACACACACACACACACACACACACACACACACACACGCCCAGTGAGTAATTTGTGTGTCTGTGAAGCAGTATCATGCTACAATGAGTAATGCAGTGTGTATGTTGGTAATACATTATTATCTGTCCAGAGTCTGAACATGTCCTTTCCCCCTGTTCTCTCCTCCGCCCTGTGTAGACTGCTGAATGATAAGAATGTTAAATATTGTCAGAGACAAGCTAGTCCATCCACAGGCCTAGGAACTGATCTCAGCTCTACATGCACACACACGGGCTGCAGTGTTGTTTACACACCAGTTCTACTGGTCATCAACTCACTAACCCATGCTTTTAATAACAGCTGTGTGTGTGCTTGTTAATGTAGGCTAAGGGGAGTGGGCCAGGTCTTTTTGTAGGCCACTCTCTCTCTCTCACACACGTTAATGTTTGGACTCACTCTGAATACATTACAGTGAGTAGAGCACTCTCTCACGCCTGATTTTCCATAATGACATTAACACCAGGTAGAACTGAGCTGCCTAAACCATTTTAGGACAGAGTTTTTTGCCAAGTCTAGACTGTTGAGTGGGCAGTATTGGTATACAACATTGCCTATTTAAAGTGTATCAGCTAGGCCTGAGACTTGCTCCTGGTTGCATTGGCGAACTTGTGAGCAACGTCATCTCGGTTATCGATAAAACTTGTGTATCGCAATGATTAACACGGAGAATAAGAACCTACCATATAGTATATTGGACGTTATTTGAAACATACAGCCTCGACGTGGACTTTAAACTAAGTAGGCTCTATGAACGACCAACATAAACGTAGCCTAATGTTATAGGTTCTTCTGCTGCTACGCTCAACATGCCATTCAGCAACTTTAACGTTACTTCACTTCAGATATCAAGTTGATCCTGGAGGATTGTTATGAGAACACACACAATCTAGCTTGAGAAGATCAGTTAAAATACCTCAGTAGTCCTGGATTTGGGAACTTTGTCATGTCCGTTGATACTACCGCTGTTAAAAACCTTGGAACTGGGCGCGTCGCGCGGGCAGGTGGAGGTAAACATCGGTAAATATCCGGAAAGAGATATTCCCGCTGCCCCGCCTCTTCACAATGCGCGCTCCCGCCTTGATGGATGCGTGTTCTGGTCCTCAACCACCCCCGCTGTCGGCTACAGCAGATCATATTCTTTCATCAGAGGAAAAATATATCATGTAATCTGTTCACGCAGAACTGTAGAGTGACACTCTGATTCACCAGAACAAGGGGTGGAATATACTTTGAAAAAAAGCTCAACTTCCAGAGATGTGAAAGTGAAACTCGGTCTAGGTTCTTGGCAGGTCCGCAAAAGAGTGGAGTTCCTCCGGTTTTATTCATTGAACTACTTTGGGAACGCATCATTCTTTCCTTCCTTCCTTGAAGTAGCCTAGGTTACTTATTCATATGAGAAAACGAATGGTGCCTCAGTATAGCTTCCACATGTCCTGCCGTGAGGAGGCTCATCCATGGTCCAGTCAGGGGCTCGCTTCCTCTCCTAAGGCAGCGTCATCTCCTTGTCTCCTCTCCTTTATCTCAATAGTCTAATGACTCCATCTCATTGTCTCATCTCCTCGTTCATCTGTACTCATCCATAAAGTCAGATATTTCCAGTTTTTCCATTCCAGGGCAGATGAAGAGAATGAAACCTGTCTAATTACATCCCCAATTAAAATGTGACTTTCTTATCTGCTCGAGACAATCATATTACTATCAATGTACCGGTCTGTGTCCTAACAGAATATGTAACAGCCTGAGATGCAGCCTGTAATTTACTCCCATAGAACCTCTCTGGGGTCCTGCTGCCATCTACAGGGAAGACAAGGTACTGCTGAAGCGGGTGTTATTTTCTTTCAATTCGTGTCGAATTAATTTGTGTAGACAACCAGGTGATGGGAGATCCTAACTAATCAATGGCGTTAATTGATCAATCAAGTACAAGGGAGGAGCAAAAATCCGCAGACACTCGGCCCACATAGGACAGGGGTGGGCAAACTTTTTGGTTCGAGGGCCGCACAGATTTTTGGTGAGACTGATTTGTTTGTCAAAATCAATTTGCAGGCCAGAAAAGGGAGAGTTATTTGAAAATCTATACTGTAGGTCCATTATAATTTATATATATATATATATATATAGTGTAGGTCCATTATAATTTATATAAATATATAGTGTAGGTCCATTATAATTTATATAAATATATATATATATATATAGTGTAGGTCCATTATAATTTATATAAATATATAGTGTAGGTCCATTATAATTTTTATAAATATATAGTGTAGGTCCATTATAATTTATATAAATATATAGTGTAGGCCCATTATAATTTATATAAATATATAGTGTAGGTCCATTATAATTTATATAAATATATAGTGTAGGCCCATTATAATTTATATAAATATATAGTGTAGGTCCGTTATAATTTATATAAATATATAGTGTAGGTCCATTATAATTTATATAAATATATAGTGTAGGTCCATTATAATTTATATAAATATATAGTGTAGGTCCATTATAATTGATATAAATATATACTGTAGGTCCATTATAATTTATATAAATATATACTGTAGGTCCATTGTATTTTATATAAATATATAGTATAGGTCCATTATAATTTATATAAATATATAGTGTAGGTCCATTATAATTTATATAAATATATACTTTAGGTCCATTATATTTTATATAAATATATAGTGTAGGTCCATTATAATTTATATAAATATATAGTGTAGGTCCATTATAATTGATATAAATATATAGTGTAGGTTCATTATAATTTCAACATACTTTCTATCTTGTTTAAGACTTTCAAGAGTGGCCTGGAGTGTTTTTTAAAATCCAAAATAATCAAAATTTGTGTTGGCCACCCCTGTACTTTGCCCAAGAGTAGGAAAGGGCTGGCTTCTTATCCCATACCATTCTTCAGAGAATGGACACTTGCTCACTCCCTCTCCATGGACACTTGCTCACACCCACTCATGGACACTTGCTCACTCCCCCTCATGGACACTTGCTCACTCCCCCCCATGAACACTTGCTCACGCCACCCCATGGACACTTGTTCACTCCCCCCCATGGACACTTGATCACACCCCCTCATGGACACTTGCTCACTCCCCCCCATGGACACTTGCTCACAACCCCCCTTGGACACTTGCTCACATCCCCTCATGGACACTTGCTCACGCCACCCCATGGACACTTGCTAACTCCCCCACATGGACACTTGCTCACTACCCCCCATGGACACTTGCTAACTCCCCCACATGGACACTTGCTCACTCCCCCCCATGGACACTTGCTCACAACCCCCCTTGGACACTTGCTCACACCCCCTCATGGACACTTGCTCACTCCCCCCCATGGACACTTGCTCACGCCACCCCATGGACACTTGCTCACTCCCCCACATGGACACTTGCTCACTCCCCCCCATGGACACTTGCTCACAACCCCCCTTGGACACTTGCTCACACCCCCTCATGGACACTTGCTCACACCCCCTCATGGACACTTGCTCACACCACCCCATGGACACTTGCTCACTCCCCCACATGGACACTTGCTCACTCCCCCCCATGGACACTTGCTCACAACCCCCTCATGGACACTTGCTCACACCCCCTCATGGACACTTGCTCGCATCCCCTCATGGACACTTGCTCACTCTGACCCATGAACACTTGCTTATGTCCCGTCATGGACACTTGCTCACGCCCCCCATGGACACTTGCTCACACCCCTTCATGGACACTTGCTCAACCCCCCCCCCCCATGGACACTTGCTCACTCCCCCTCATGGACACCTGCTCACTCCCCCTCATGGACACTTGCTCCCTCATGAACACCTGCTCACTCCCCTCCATGAACAGCATTGCATGGATGTAAGCATAAAGGGATTTTCTGAAATTCAGCGATTGAGAGCTACAGTGTATGCAGCAGGCTTGTGTTCCAGCCCAGTACTAACAAACCCGATTCTATTCCACTAACCAATGTTAGGTGTGTCCCTTTTGCCCAATCCAGAGAGTGGCCGTTGTGGTGTCGTCAAAAGAGAGTGCTTCTTCTCTGTGAGATGTTGGAGGGTTACGGACGTGTTACAATGTGTAGTGTCACCAGTTGCTGTGCCAGTAGGTTACCAAGGTCAGAGGTTATATAGAGTAAGATGGTGAGTTATAACCAGAAAAGACCGGTTCCTCTGACTCTTAATGGGGTGACCCCCCAACCATCTCTCTGTCAGGGGGGTGATAGGATGGGGTAACTTCCTCTGCCTCTCTCTCTGAGTGTCATCTTACTGCTGCAGTAACCAAGACACAACAGCATTGACTGTCCCTTGAACTCCACTGCCCCAAATATAGAGACTAGTGACAGAGAGAGAGAGAAAGAAAGAGAGATGGGGGAGAGAGAAACAAAGAAGGAGAGAGACAGAGAAAGAGAGAGCGAAATAGAAAGAGAGAGAGAAAAGGAGTGGTAGAGAGATAGAGGGGGAGAGAGAATTAGAGAGAGAAAAAAGAAAGAGAGTGGTCGAGAGAGAAAGAGAGAGATAAATGTCTTTGAAATGTCTTTATTCTTTTGGAACTTTTGTGAGTGTAATGTTTACTGTTCATTTTTATTGTTTATTTCACTTTTGTTTATTATCTTCTTCACTTGCTTTGGCAATGTTAACACATTTTCTTTTGTTTTGGTCTCCCCCACCCCTCTCTCTCTCTGTCTCTTTCTGATGGTCTTCCTCTGTGCGATGGGCAGAGTGTGTTGTTGGTGTTGTCATCGTTGGAGCAATGCGTGTTCCCATTTGTCTGTCTCGTTAGGGTAACATGTATGTACTTTCTCGTTAGGACAGTGTGAACCTATTGACTAGAGTCTAGACGGTGTCTGATTCAGAAAGTTCTCTCTCTGGCTACATATGAAGAGTTTATTTCCAAAATTCTATCTCCATACATTTTTCACGTTTTTCATGTGTGTGTAAAATATTACTTTTCTCAGTTTTTTTTATTAATAGATTGTAGGTGTGTATTAAAATGTGTCTTTTTTTTGCAAAACACTGTACAGTATATCCATTGTTTAGCGGGAATGGAATGTTTGTATCCTGTAGACTGTGATATGTGGTTGTCTCACCTAGTTACCTGAAGATGAATAAACTACCTGTAGTCGCTCTGGACAAGAGCTTATGCTAAATTACTAAAATGTCAAATGTAAATGATTTACATACAGATTTCATATTACTGTATTGATTCAAAGCATATATATATATATTTATATATAAACAGTTGAAGTCGGAAGTTTACATACACTTAGGTTGGAGTCATTAAAACTTGTTTTTCAACCACTCCAAAAATTTCTTGTTAACAAACTATAGTTTGTTAGGTCGGTTAGGACATCTAATTTGTGCATGACACAAGTCATTTTTCCAACAATTGTTTACAGACAGATTATTTCACTTATCATTAACTGTATCACAATTCCAGTGGGTCAGAAGTTTACATACACTAAGTTGACTGTGCCTTTAAACAGCTTGGAAAATTCCGGATCAGATCAGATCATCAGTCAGAACTTCCTGACTGATGTCTTGAGATGCTGCTTCAATAAATCCACATAATTTTCCTTTCTCATGATGCCATCTATGTCATCTATAGTGAAAAAACACCAATATCTTTCATACGTTCTTTAAACAATAAAAGTTAATTTGCCAACATTTATGAAAATTGATATACAGCCTTTTGGGAAAAAACTCATATTATGTAATGAATTACATGATTTGTTTTATTATATTATGTAATATTGATACACTCTTTGGCACACACAGAATACAGACCTGTCACACACACACACACACACATACACACACACACACACACACACACACACACACACACACACACACACACACACACACACACACACACACACACACACACACACACACACATTCCCCAAAGCAGTAGCACAGTGTCTGTCCATGCAGAGCTCCTACAAAGTTTTAGAAGGTTTTCCATTGACAGGACGTTGATTCGACAGTACACCCGGGGCACGCTGGAGCCCCTGTCAGGATTTAGTGGATGAGTGACTTGAGCCCAACGCACAATAATGTAGCCTACAGGGGTGCCAGGGGCGCCTTGGACTCAATTAGGCCTACGTCAGAGAGTCAGAGAGGTCTTTTGACGGGAGAGCGTGTGGGATTGTTGTAAATAGCCTGCCTGCCGAGCGCGCGCTGTCAGTGGTGCTGAACTCTTCAGACCACAGCCACCAGAGTTAAAGAATATCTCAGTTTGTTCGCTCCTTTCACTGGACTTCATTATTTCATCCAGATGGGCGTTATGCAGCCAATGCGCAGTATGTTCTATGCCAAAATGAAAGGGCTTGTGTCATTTTTTACTGGTAAGTTTGACATTCTATGGAATTCTATTAATGGAATTCGGTGGCCTAACACCTTTTCTCGACAACTGTTATAATGCATTATTATAGGGTCATAAAGCATTGTCAATAACAGGTACACTACATGACCAAAAGTATGTGGACACCTGCTCCTCGAAGATCTCATTCCAAAATCATGGACATTAATATGGAGTTGGTCCTGCCTTTGCTGCTAAAATAGCCTCCAGTCTTCTGGGAAGGCTTTCTACTAGATGTTGGAACATTTCTGCTGGGACTTGCTTCCATTCAGCCACAAGAGCATTAGTGAGGTCGGGTGCTGATGTTGGGCAATTAGGCATGGCTCGCAGTCAGCGTTCTAATTCATCCCAAAGGTGTTTGATGGGGTTGAGGTCAGGGCTCTGTGCAGGCCAGTCAAGTTCTTCCACACCGATCTCGACAAACCATTTCTGTATGGACCTCGCTTTGTGCACGAAGGCATTGTCATGCTGAAACAGGAATAGGGCTTTCCTCAAACTGTTGCCACAAAGTTGGAAGCACAGAATCATCTAGAATGTCATTTATGCTGTAGTGTTAAGATTTCCCTTCAGTAGAACTAAGGGGCCTAGCCCGAACCATGAAAAACAGCCCCAGACCATTATTCCTCCTCCACCAAACTTTACAGTTGGCACTATGCATTGGAGCAGCGAGCGTTCTCCTGGCATCCGCCAAACCCAGATTCATTCATTGCACTGCCAGATGGTGAAGCATGATCACTCCAGAGAATGCGTTTCCACGGCTCCAGAGTCCAATGGCGGCGAGCTTTACACCACTCCAGCCGATGCTTGGCATTGTGCATGGTGATCTTATGCTTGTGTGCGGCTGCTCGGCCATGGAAACCCATTTCATGAAGCTCCCGACGAACAGTTCTTGTGCTGACATTGCTTCCAGAGGCAGTTTGGAAATCAGTAGTGAGTGTTGCAACCGAGGACAGATGATTTTGTAACGCACGTCGTCGGGAGAAGGAGAAGAGGACCAAGGTGCAGCGTGGTAAGTATTCATATTACGTTATTTTAATAAATATGAACACTCTAACCAAAACAACAACACAACAAACGAACAGTTCTGTAAGGTGACGACAAACACTAAACAGAAAATAATCACCCACAACTCAAAGTGGGAAAACAGGCTACCTAAATATGGTTCTCAATCAGAGACAACGATAGACAGCTGCCTCTGATTGAGAACCACACACGGCCAACACAAAGAAATAGACAACATAGAACACCAGACATAGAATGCCCACCCAAACTCACGCCCTGACCAACCAAAATAGAGACATAAAAATGATCTCTACGGTCAGGGCATGACAGTACCCCCCCCAAAGGTGCGGACTCCGGCCGCAAAACCTGAACCTATAGGGGAGGGTCTGGGTGGGCATTTCACCGTGGTGGCGGCTCTGGTGCAGGACGTGGACCCCGCTCCACCTTAGTCTTGGCCCACTTAGGTGGCACCTCTGGAGTGGGGACCCTTACCACCAACCGGGGACCCTCGCAGCGGGCCCCGGACAGGAGGGAGACTCTGGCTGCTCCGGACAGGAGGGAGACTCTGGCTGCTCCTGACTAGAGGGCGTCGCTGGAGGCTTCGTGCTCACACTCATGCTGCTCTGTTGTCATGTTTACCAGGGTGAAGCCTTCTGATTTCCAATACCTGAAGGTCATCGGCAAAGGAAGCTTTGGGAAGGTGGGAGCAAGTGTGTGTGTCCCTTTACGTGTGTGTGTGTTTATGAGTAGGCCGGTGTGTGTTTGTTGTGTTGGTGAAGTCTTTATCTTGTTGTAGGTGGTGTTAGCGAGACACAGACAGAGTGGAAGTATGTATGCTGTCAAGGTTCTACAGAAACAGGTCATACTGAGGAAGAAAGAGGTATATATTATTCCATTCTATTTCCGTTCCATTCTATTTCCGTTCCATTCTATTTCCATTCGATTCTATTTGCGTTCCATTCTATTTCCATTACATTCTATTTCCATTCCATTCTATTTCCATTCTATTCTATTTCCATTCCATTCTATTTACATTCTATTCTATTTCCATTCCATTCTATTTCCATTCCATTCTATTTCCATTCTATTTCCATTCCATTCTATTTCCATTCCATTCTATTTCCATTCCATTCTATTTCCGTTCCATTCTATTTCCATTCCATTCTATTTCCGTTCTATTTCCATTCCATTCTATTCTATTTCCATTCCATTCTATTTCCATTCTATTTCCGTTCTATTTCCATTCCATTCTATTATATTTCCATTCCATTCTATTTCGATTCCAATCTATTTCTATTCCATTCTATTTCCATTCAATTCTATTTCCATTCTATTCTATTTCCATTCCATTCTATTTCCGTTCTATTTCCATTCCATTCTATTTCCATTCTATTCTATTTCCATTCCATTCTATTTCCATTCCATTCTATTTCCGTTCTATTTCCATTCCATTCTATTTCCATTCCATTCTATTTCCATTCTATTCTATTTCTATTCCATTCTATTCTATTTCCATTCCATTCTATTTCCGTTCTATTTCCATTCCATTCTATTTCCATTCCATTCTATTTTCATTCTATTCTATTTCCATTCTATTCTATTTCCATTCTATTCTATTTCCATTCTATTCTATTTCCATTCTATTCTATTTCCGTTCTATTCTATTTCCATTCTATTCTATTTCCGTTCCATTCTATTTTCATCCCATTCTATTTCCGTTCCATTCCATTCAATTATATTCATTATCTATCCCTCTCTCTCTCGCTCTCTCTCTCTCCTTCCAGCAGAGACATGTGATGGTAGAGAGGAGTGTGTTGCTGAAGGGACTGCAGCATCCATTCCTGGTGGGGCTCCACTTCTCCTTCCAGACCTCTCACACTCTCGTCTTCGTACTGGACTACATCAATGGAGGAGAGTTGTTCTACCATCTCCAGAGGGAGGGAGCCTTCCCAGAGCAACATTCTACTCTGCAGAGATGGCCTCAGCCCTGGGCTACCTCCACTCCCTCAACATAGTCTACAGGTGCACACACACACACACACACACACACACACACACACACACACACACACACACACACACACACACACACACACACACACACACACGAGAGAGAGCGCATTTTCCTCACAGTGATTTAAACCTCGGTACCCCCCCGGAGACCTGAACATCCTATTGGACAGTGGAGGTCATGTGGTTCTGACGGACTTCGGGCTGTGTAAAGAGGGCATGTCTGTGGGTGGGACTATGCAAACGTACTGTGGAACCCCTGAGTATCTGGCGCCAGAGGTGCTGTTAGGTCACGCCTACAGTGGAGCTGTGGACTGGTGGGGGCTGGGGAGTGTACTTTATGAGATGCTTCATGGACTGGTGAGTGTGTTTCTCTTTCTCTTCTCTTTCAGCTACTTTTCAACTAGCATATTCCATCCACTGCACACTTATCTGGCTCCCTCTCTCCTCTTCTTTTCTCTCTCTCTCTCTTCCTCAGCCCCCATTCTACAGTCGCAGTAAGGCCGAGATGTTTGAGAACATCCTTCACGCCCCCCTGCAGCTCCATAGAAGTGTGTCCCAGTCTGCCCGGTCTCTGCTGCAGGGCCTGCTGGAGAGAGACTGTACCAAACGCCTTAGGGGGGAACAGGACCTTGTAAGCACCCCCCATTACCCCACCTGGCACATACATGCAAGACCACATACACACACGCACCCATACACACATTGACGTGCTGTCTCACTTTGTTTGTAGGCTGAGCTGCAGGGCCACACCTTCTTCCTGTCCATCAACTGGGATGACCAGCTAGCCAGGAAAGTCCCTCCCCTATTCATTCCCAACCTGGTGAGTGAGTGTGTGTGTGTGTGTGTGTGTGTGTGTGTGTGTGTGTGTGTGTGTGTGTGTGTGTGTGTGTGTGTGTGTTTTGTGGGGCTATGGGTCAGTTTGGATCTGTGACTACCTGAATGTGTGTCTGATCACTCGTTCCCTCCCTCTCTTTTTCAGTCTGGTCCGTGTGATGAGAAAAGAGAAAAGTATTTTGACCCGGAGTTCACACTTCTTCCAGTCCCCGCCTCCCTCGGTTTGAGTGACATGTTGGGAGACGTGGCAAATGGAGCCTTCCCAGGGTTCTCCTATATGCCTCCGGCTGAGGTTGGAGTTACGGAGCCCTGATATCATTCTCATATTATTTGTGTTTTGAATAAATTAAAATGCATTTTCCTATCATGTATCAGATTGTTTATATCTCACAGAGAACGGAGGCTCAGGCCGGGTTAGAACCAGTGGTTAAACTGAACCGGAGCTACCTGGAGTCGGCCTCCTGCACCTTGGGCCAAAGGGAGAAACAGGCGGAGCCTAGCTTCATCACATTACGGGTCAAAGAGAAAAGTAGGATAAAAAGTAGGATAAACCAACGTTAGGGTCAGGGTTGACTATAAGGTGTTGGTCTGGCCTAGTGGTAGCCCCTCAGACTATGGAATACATACATCCCTGGTGACGTGAGCACCAATCCCGTCTCAGCCCTTCCTCTCTGTCTCCCTCTGTATCTGTCTTCCCTCTACACTCCAACTATCAGTGGTACTATCACTGTCCATAAAACAATAGAATACAATAAACGTATATTTAAAAAAAAAACATAAGATTAGGGTAAGGGTTGAGGTTAGGGTAAGGTTTGAGGTTAGGGTAAGGTTTGAGGTTAGGGTAAGTGTTGTGGTTAGGGTAAGGGTTGAGGTTAAGGTTAGGGTAAGGGTTGTGGTTAAGGTTAGGGTAAGGGTTGAGGTTAGGGTAAGGGTTGAGGTTAGGGTAAGGGTTGTGGTTAAGGTTAGGGTAAGGGTTGTGGTTAAGGTTAGGGTAAGGGTTGAGGTTAGGGTAAGGGTTGTGGTTAGGGTAAGGGTTGTGGTTAAGGTTAGGGTTGAGGTTAGGGTAAGGGTTGTGGTTAAGGTTAGGGTAAGGGTTGAGGTAGGGGGTTGAGGTTAGGGTAAGGGTTGTGGTTAGGGTAAGGGTTGTGGTTAGGGTAAGGGTTGTGGTTAGGGTAAGGGTTGTGGTTAGGGTAAGGTTAGGGTAAGGGTTGAGGTTAGGGTAAGGGTTATGGTTAAGGTAAGGTTTGAGGTTAAGGTTAGGGTTGTGGTTAAGGTTAGGGTTGTGGTTAAGGTTAGGGGGTTAGGGTAAGGGTTGTGGTTAGGGTAAGGTTGTGGTTAAGGGGTTAGGGTAAGGGTTGTGGTTAGGGGGTTAGGGTAAGGGTTGTGGTTAGGGGGTTAGGGTAAGGGTTGTGGTTAGGGGGTTAGGGTAAGGGTTGTGGTTAGGGGGTTAGGGGGTTAGGGTAAGGGTTTTGGTTAGGGGGTTAGGGTAAGGGTTGCGGTTAATGTTAGGGGGTTAGGGTAAGGGTAAGGGTTGTGGTTAGGGGGTTAGGGTAAGGGTTGCGGTTAATGTTAGGGGGTTAGGGTAAGGGTTGTGGTTAGTGTTAGTGTTAGAGGGTTAGGGTAAGGGTTGTGGTTAGTGTTAGGGGGTTAGGGTAAGGGTTGTGGTTAGGGTTAGGGTAAGAGTTGTGGTTAAGGTTAGGGTAAGGGTTGTGGTTAGGAGGTTAGGGTTAGGGTTGTGGGGTTAGGGTAAGGGTTATGGTTAGGGTTAGGGTTAGGTTTGAGGTTAGGGTAAGGGTTGAGGTTAGGGTAAGGGTTATGGTTAAGGTAAGGGTTGAGGTTAAGGTTAGGGTTGTGGTTAGGGTAAGGGTTGTGGTTAGGGGGTTAGGGTAAGGGTTGTGGTTAGGGGGTTAGGGTAAGGGTTGTGGTTAGGTTTAGGGTTGTGGTTAAGGTTAGGGTTGTGGTTAAGGTTAGGTTAAGGGTTGTGGTTGGGGTTAGGGTAAGGGTTGTGGTTAGGGGGATAGGGTAAGGGTTGTGGTTAGGGTTAGGGTTGTGGTTAGGGTTAGGGTAAGGGTTGTGGTTAAGGTTAGAGGGTTAGGGTAAGGGTTGTGGTTAAGGTTAGGGTAAGAGTTGTGGTTAAGGTTAGGGTTAGGCTTAAACCAGGATGTGATAAGATCAAGTAAGTGTGTGTGTGTGTGTGTGTGTGTGTGTGTGTGTGTGTGTGTGTGTGTGTGTGTGTGTGTGTGTGTGTGTGTGTGTGTGTGTGTGTGTAGAGTCAGCCCAGGTGTGCGAGGTTACAGCTGGTTTAATAGATCTAAGATGATAAATTACATGATTAACATTGTCTGACATAAGATTAACATTCGTAGAGAACACATATATTACATACTACAGATATTACATACCACAGATATTACATACTACGGATATTACATACTACAGATATTACATATAAGAGCTGTTTCCTGGACTCAAAAGATTGCTCAGTGGAGAATCACTTGTCTCAATTGGTGTCTGGGAAGCCGGTCCAACAGAAACAAAGTGCAACAATCAAACAGGTAACCAAGTCAACAGGAACATTTGGTTTCCCTCCATTTCCACTGGACTCACTGCAAAGAACTCTAGTCAGTGTGTGTGTTCTCAGTAGCTGTTGAAGGTGGGGTAACTCTGGTCACTCTGGCAGGTGAAGTAAGCTATCAGCTGACCGTTACAGATCATCAGAAACAACCCGCTGCCTTCAAACAAAACATACAACCACACACACACACAAAACCATTAATAAAGGAAGAGACATAACCAATTACTCATCTATAACTCCTCAGAAGGTTTCACACAATAAAACAGAACATGTGTGGGTGAGGTACAGGTCTTACCAAGGGCCAGCCACCACTGCCATACCAAGGGAAACTCCAACATCACTGAAACACACACATTACACACATATATTACAAACACACATTAAAAACAGGTAATATACCACACAGAACCAAGGATGGGGAGTGTACATCGTATTGCTTTAGAGCTAGACCCATCCAATCCTTACACATGAGGAAGGGGAATTAAAGAAGACCATGGGATAGGGTCAATATATGTGCCTTGTTTTGGGTCCAGCTGCTTCTCAACTCTAACCCCACTTCCCGTCCTGATGTCATCAAAGCTGGCCCTGAGCACTCTGCTCTGCCAGCAAGTGATTATTCTGAGTTAAGCCAGTGTGTGTGTGTGTGAGAGTGAGTTCAGGCATGTGTATGCATTACTGTGTGTATGTGTGTGTGTCTCACCCAGGCTGGTGAGCAGTACGTGCAGTAGTGTGACTGTGAGAGCGTAGTCCCAGACCCATCTCCTCACAACGGCTGCAAACAGCAGACCACTGCAGAAATAGGTCAACTCCATGGACAGCAGGTTCACTGGAACAACAATATAAGACCTTAACCATCTGTAGAGGACATGCGTGCACACACACACACATTACCATACACATCTTCGCTCACCCAGATATTTGGAGTTGGACTCCAAATTGGTTGGTTCAGTCTTAAAGTCAAAGGGAATAAGTCCATCAAAGTGATCCAACCTGAATGCAAACAGAAGAACAGCAGATAAAACAAACAAACAGGATATTCAAAAGGAGGAGCTAGGAGGGAACCAGGGCGGTTGAAACTGACTGTCATTCCAATCAATGAAAACAGACCAATAGTTGCTGTGGATTCCACAAATCCCTCCCCTTCTCTTCTGTCACCTGGCACCAGGTTTATAGAAGCCGCCTGAGGACGGCTCACCGTTCCAGCAAGGTCACTTACCCAATAACCACACGTGCACGCAGAGAGAGGAAAAGAAAAGTGTCGCACCTGAACGCGCCGAAACACACACTCCCAATCATGTAGTAGAGAGAGTAGAATATGACGAGGCACAGCAGCAGGTGTACAAGCACTGTCTGGGGGAGAGATATCGAGAGAAAGAGAGTGAAAGAGAGAGAGAGTCAGAGTCATTCATCCCAATAATAATATATCACACATCATAGACCTAGGCTATACTCAAATCAGCCGCCAAGACACAGTAGCAAAGCCGTGACAGCACTGTCAACTGAACCGTGGATCATTCAGCAGGTGTAAAAGCTCCCATGGCAAAACTCCAACAGACTCTGCAGGGGATGCGCACTGCGGGGGAGCAGCAGAGGACAGAATACCTTAATTTGCACAGACTGAGTGATCATTATCTGTTGCATTTGCCATTCACGATAAATGAAATATCAGTCGCTGAATAGAAATGATAGTCTGATAGCTTATGTTTCATAGTCGCTAACAACGACACCTGATGATTTCGTATTTTTTTATAACAGCGTCCATATCTGACCCACGGCTGCCCGGATGGCACATAATCCGATTTTTTCTGAGTGAAAATCCGAGTAAACAGTCCTCTTACCCTCGTGTCGGCCACTTTACCCCTGAAGGCCATCTCATGGTTTGCATCTGTCGTTCTTCTGATGTTGAGAATAATGTATGTGACTGGGCAACTGAGATGTTACAGTGTAATCCGTCAGAAAACAGCATTATACTGCCATCTAACGGTAGCGACTGAAAAAAGCAGGCTTATTTATAGGCGACAATGCCATTGAAGACTGCATCTCATGCCAAATAGACTACAGTAGCCTCTTCCAGTCCAACGTTTCACTTGTAATAAGAACAGTAGGGATGTCTTATTAATTCACCCTTAAAATAGCAAAGTCAGAGAGCTTGTATTTCGGACGTCTGGTCTGATTGGGCATAGATAACAAACATGAAAAGGCATCACGTTTTACAATAAAAAAACATTAAGAGCTGATAGCCTATAGGCCTTGTTGTAATCAATACTACGGTCTAACTATTGTAGACCTATTTGGCGTCTTGACTGTTCTTACTTTTTTGCTGAATTACTGTTTGGAAGTGTGGCCAAGTTCATAAAACGGCTAGAAGCTGGGTTTATGATTAGTCTACTGTCATCTTTCTTTTAACATATGGGGACAATATTGACTGGTGGTGACGTAAACAGTTATTGACGGCATACAGCGACATGACCACAATGGCAATCGCGCGCCACGCCAAACAGACTCTGCACGCCCTTGCGCTCCGATTTGATGCTCTCTGAGACTCTGAAAATACACGAGGGAGAAAGACTAGTCCCAAGGCATGAATACAATATTTAATAAACTAGATGTCCACTCTAAGCGTCCGTCTTGCTGTACCTATTGACCATCGATAGTTGTGTGCTCAAGTTTACCAAGAACCAAAGTTGTCAGGCAGCGTTCATTGAACGCATGCGCATTGCATCCACTATCCAGCTCAAAATAAGAGTTAAAACAGAAACGAGGTGAGTTCCATAATTTTCAAACAATATAACCGCCGTTATATATTAAATGTTGCAAATAACAACAGTAATCGATAAAGCATCGTTCGTTTTATAATTTGCGCCGTTTCTTATTATTTGTACTGTGATTTAAAACCGTAAAGATAAATCGGAGAGTCAAGTTTCTATTGAAGAAATTAAAAGCAAGCAATTTTATATTTTAGCCTTGAACAAATAAGGCAGTGTAGGGGCGGTTATTTACTTATTTATACCAACTAATGTGTAAGTCTGTTCCTAAGCATTTTCTAACGTTCAAAACCTGGAAACTTATTTATTACTGGTTGTACTTACTTCGCTACACCAAGCCAAAATGCTAGTCCCAGTTCCTAGCCGTCTAGCTACCAATTTGAATTGAACCGTAATGACGCTTTGCTAGCCAGAAGCAGTTAGCAAGCTAGCTGGCAGCTAGCTGGCTGACATTCCGAGACAAGGGGAAAGTAAAGAAAATGGCCATGATGAGGGGAAACACTAACCTTTGAAATTGTAGGCTATATATTTGGTTTTATTTGACAGACACGGCCCTGCATTATGTGTTTCAATAAATAACTTGAGTCATTTACATAGTTTTAACGTGTTGGTGGCCTCTTCCTTTGCTCCGCCATTTTGTATAAGACGAATGCTAATCATGGGCGCACATACACTTTATATATGGTCGAATAAACTCGAGGTTTAAACTTGGGAACGTAAACTGACAGCTGTTGAACAGCACACTTGATTGTTTACTTCCCATTCGTATATTTCAGTCAAACAAATATTCTTTCAGACCAAAATATAGTGTTGATGCAACGTTGAGGCGAAAACGTTATATCGTGATCTTGGTTTGATTAAGACACACGTAAATTTGACCTTTCTATGCAGAACACATTGTTTTCTTTAAAATCATTGATTATTCTACCATCTATGTTGTCCGCGTCAATGCAAACAGCCGATTTAATAAGATACTGTTAAAACAAGGTAAAGCTGAACTTGTTCTTTTAACTTGTATTTGACGCGTCTCTCACGGTGTTTGTCAATACTTGTGTTCTTGGCCAATCCATGCAGGAGTGCTTGTGCATTTATTTTGTGATATTTAGCTTTAAAAAGTAAAATATTTACTTGTTTTGCTTCATATAAGTGCATGCATGTATTCCACAACAGTCGCCCTCTAGCGGCGATGGGATGCGGTTCTTTAGTACCCGACTTGCACGCGCTGGTTGACTTCTTGCAGGTACCTGTACTTTTTGTGCCAGGGATATTTTTAGAGTACCCCTTTTTGGATAATGTCATTTGATTGATTGTTTTTATTAGCTCATTAAAAAAAATACATACACACACACTACATTCACACACCCCATTATTTATATTTCTACTTTGCACATTCTTCCACTGCAAATCTACCATTCCAGTGTTTTACTTGCTATATTGTATTTACTTCGCCACCATGGCCTTTTTTTGCCTTTACCTCCCTTATCTCACCTCATTTGCTCACATTGTATATAAGACTTATTTTTCTACAATATTATTGACTGTATGTTTGTTTTACTCCATGTGTAACTCTGTGTTGTTGTATGTGTCGAACTGCTTTGCTTTATCTAGGCCAGGTCGCAATTTTAAATGAGAACTTGTTCTCAACTTGCCTACCTGGTTAAATAAAGGTTAAATCTATTTTTTTTATCAATTTAAAAAATAAAAAACTTAACAGGGATTGCTAAATAAAGTCAGTGACTTATTTCCATTGTGGTCCCTAAAGTACATGGTGGAAAAATATTACAAAGATACAGACATAGATATCTTATATACACTGCTCAAAAAAATAAAGGGAACACTTAAACAACACAATGTAACTCCAAGTCAATCACACTTCTATGAAATCAAACTGTCCACTTAGGAAGCAACACTGATTGACAATAAATTTCACATGCTGTTGTGTAAATGGAATAGAAAAAAGGTGGAAATTATAGGCAATTAGCAAGACACCCCCAAAAAACGAGTGATTCTGCAGGTGGTGACCACAGACCACTTCTCAGTTCCTATGCTTCCTGGCTGATGTTTTGGTCACTTTTGAATGCTGGCGGTGCTCTCACTCTAGTGGTAGCATGAGACGGAGTCTACAACCCACACAAGTGGCTCAGGTAGTGCAGTTCATCCAGGATGGCACATCAATGCGAGCTGTGGCAAAAAGGTTTGCTGTGTCTGTCAGCGTAGTGTCCAGAGCATGGAGGCGCTACCAGGAGACAGGCCAGTACATCAGGAGACGTGGAGGAGGCCGTAGGAGGGCAACAACCCAGCAGCAGGACCGCTACCTCCGCCTTTGTGCAAGGAGGTGCACTGCCAGAGCCCTGCAAAATGACCTCCAGCAGGCCACAAATGTGCATGTGTCAGCATATGGTCTCACAAGGGGTCTGAGGATCTCATCTCGGTACCTAATGGCAGTCAGGCTACCTCTGGCGAGCACATGGAGGGCTGTGCGGCCCCGCAAAGAAATGCCACCCCACACCATGACTGACCCACCGCCAAACCGGTCATGCTGGAGGATGTTGCAGGCAGCAGAACGTTCTCCACGGCGTCTCCAGACTCTGTCATGTCTGTCACATGTGCTCATGTGCTCAGTGTGAACCTGCTTTCATCTGTGAAGAGCACAGGGCGCCAGTGGCGAATTTGCCAATCTTGGTGTTCTCTGGCAAATGCCAAACGTCCTGCACGGTGCTGGGCTGTAAGCACAACCCCCACCTGTGGACGTCGGGCCCTCATACCACCCTCATGGAGTCTGTTTCTGACCGTTTGAGCAGACACATGCACATTTGTGGCCTGCTGGAGGTCATTTTGCAGGGCTCTGGCAGTGCACCTCCTGGCACAAAGGCGGAGGTAGCAGTCCTGCTGCTGGGTTGTTGCCCTCCTACGGCCTCCTCCACGTCTCCTGATGTACTGGCCTGTCTCCTGGTAGCGCCTCCATGCTCTGGACACTACGCTGACAGACACAGCAAACCTTTTTGCCACAACTCGCATTGATGTGCCATCCTGGATGAACTGCACTACCTGAGCCACTTGTGTGGGTTGTAGACTCCGTCTCATGCTACCACTAGAGTGAGAGCACTGCCAGCCTTCAAAAGTGACCAAAACATCAGCCAGGAAGCATTGGAACTGAGAAGTGGTCTGTGGTCACAACCTGCAGAATCACTCCTTTTTTGGGGGTGTCATACTAATTGCCTATAATTTCCACCTTTTGTCTATTCCATTTGCACAACAGCATGTGAAATTTATTGTCAATCAGTGTTGCTTCCTAATTGGACAGTTTGATTTCACAGAAGTGTGATTGACTTGGAGTTACATTGTGTTGTTTAAGTGTTCCCTTTATTTTTTTGAGCAGTGTATAATGAAAACAACACATAGATAGACATTTGAGAAAGATCTGTCAAATGGATACAATTACAGTTTTACTTTGAGAACATACAGACAGACCTATTCTAGCCCATATCCTTGCATGAACAAACTCCCACACATCTTGTCTTAACATGAGAGACAGACAGATGTCAATAGGCATGTGGCAGTGTTTCCCCATCCACTGCTGAAACGGGCGTGCTGTCTTAATTCAAATCAAATGTTATTTGTCTCATGCATCCTAAACAACAGGTGTAGACTAACAGTGAAATGCTTACTGATGGGCCCTTTCCAACAATACAGAGAGAAAAATAGAAAAGTTATAGAAAAGATAAGAACACAAGAAATAAATCCACAATGAGTAAGGATAACTTAGCTATATACACGGGGTACCAGTACCGAGTCCATGTGCAGGGGTACGAGGTAATTTGGATGTGACACCTGTATGGTTATTGATTGATTGGGTATGTTCAAGTAGTAAGGCTAACAAAACTTTCTGTTAAGTAAAGTCAGGCGAGGTGCGACAACCAAATGTCCGACACTGTAATGGTTAGGCTGTGTATCGCAATACCAGTATCGCAATATTTTTTACATGGCAAAAATTCAAACCCGAGGCAGACAAAACTCTTTGGTCCTTTAAAATCCTGCTGTATGTAAAATATTGTGGCTATAGCTTGGAAATAAATCAATGTGATTCTGGATGACAACATAATACTGTTTATTTCCACCTATAGGGCTTCTTTCCTAAAGAAATGTGTTTCCTTGCCATGATCCTAACGAGAATCGCAATACTGGTATCTACCTGGCCCACGTAATGGTTTTCCAACAGAAAGGCTCAGATCAACATGGCAGTGTCAACATACCTGCTATTGTATATAAACTTTTTTCTTTATAGATGTCGAAATAAACTTTTCTATACTTTTCTATATCACACACTCACAAACTGAAGACATAACATGTGTACAATTAATTGGTTAGAGAGAGGTCTCAAATATCACTTTCATTTGTATCCCCTATAGCTTTAGAATCGCAGCAAAGTTGGTTCCTGTTTCAGTCACGTCTTTGGTCACGTTCACGTGGGTCCACCAAAACATCCTAATGTGATTGGTTGACAAATAATGCATGGTGCAGTTGGTGAGAAGCAACAGCAGCGACTTCATCCAAAAAGGTCAAGTACCTTGGTGTCCACATCACCAACAAACAAACGTGGTCCAAGCACACCAAGACAGTCATGAAGAGGGCACGACAAAACCTATTCCCCCTCAGGAGACTGAAAAGATTTGTCATGGGTCCTCAGATCCTCAAAATGTTCTACAGCAGCACCATTGAGAGCATCCTGGCTGGTTGCATCACTGTCTGGTATGGCAACTGCTCGGCCTCCGACCGCAAGGCACTACAGAGGGTAGTAGGTACAGCCCAGTACGTCACTGGGGCCAAGCTTCCTGCCATCTAGAACCTCTATACCAGGCAGTGTCAGATGAAGGCCCTAAAAATTGTCAAAGACTCCAGCCACCCTAGTCATAGACTGTTCTCTCTGCTACTGCATGGCAAGCAGTACCTGAGCGCCAAGTCTAGGTCCAAGAGGCTTCTCAACAGCTTCTACCCCCAAGCCATAAGACTCCTCAACATCTAATCAAATGGCTACCCAGACTATGTGCATTGCATCCCTCTTTTACGCTGCTGCTACTCTCTGTTATTATCTATGCATAGTCACTTTAATAACTCTACCTACATGTACATATTACCTCAATTACCTCGACTAACCCCTGTAAATAGCCTCGCTGTTGTTATTTTACTGCTGCTCTTTAATTATTTGTTACTTTTATTTCTTATTCTTATTTTTTTTAGGTATATTATTTGTTTTTTAAACTGCATTGTTGTTAAGGGCTTGTAAGTAAGTATTTCACTGTAAGGTCTACCTACACCTGTTGTATTCTAGATGGCAGGAAGCATGTGACGAATACCATTTTGATTTGATTTGATTTTGACTGATTAATTGATGTCACTGCAGGAGGAGGAGAGCAGGGAGAGATGACTGACACCCCGCCCAGCGATGGCCCCTCCCAGGGGGCAGAGTTTGACATGATAGGCGCTCTGGACTGGCAGGATGGCATCGCCACACTGCCCGGCAGCGACATCAAGGTACGGTGTGTTTGTGTGTCTGTGTGTGTGTGTGGATACTACAGACAGGTGTGTGACTGACTGGTATCTCTCAGTTCCGTATGACAGAGTTTGGAACTTTGGAGATCGTGACAGAGCCAGAGGTCAAAGAGGCAGGACCAACCCCCCAGAACCCCGCCCAGTCAAAAAGCCCCACCCCTCCACCAGAGGCCCAATCAGAGAGCAGCGCAGCCTCTTCTGCAGCCAAGGAAGTCCAGCCACTTGCACCTAAGGGTAAAGTAAACATATGGTTATGAAGGAGTTATAACATAGTTTTGACTGTTTATAATACAGGTGTGTAGAATTTAGACTCATAGCTCTGATATATGTCAGCACTGTGTATATTAGCATACTACATACTGGGTGCTCTGCAGATGGGGGCATAGAATTACAAAGCTTCAATATTACTCTGCTCTTTCCCCCAGCTCAAGGCCCTGTGCTTCTGTCTCTAGAGGAGGAGCCCAGTGCGGAGGCGGGCCCCAGTGCGGAGGCGGGCCCCAGTGCGGAGGCGGGCCCCAGTGCGGAGGCGGGCCCCAGTGCGGAGGCGGGCCCCAGTGCGGAGGCGGGCCCCAGTGCGGAGGCGGGCCCCAGTGCGGAGGCGGGCCCCAGTGCGGAGGCGGGCCCCAGTGCGGAGGCGGGCCCCAGTGCGGAGGCGGGCCCCAGTGCGGAGGCGGGCCCCAGTGCGGAGGCGGGCCCCAGTGCGGAGGCGGGCCACAGTGCGGAGGCGGGCCACAGTGCGGAGGCGGGCCACAGGGCTGCGATGGCTAGCTGTAGGTCGTGTGGGGGCTCCGGTCCACTGGAGAGTTTCCTCCAGGGCAAATACTGCAGCTCCATTTGTGTCCAGCCCTCCAGTGGCAGGTAAAGATGTTAGCTGTTCTTACTGTACTGTATTTTAGAAAGCATATTGATAGTATTAACAGTTAAGACCCAAAACAGTCATCACATGAGCATAGTTCCTAGAATGACCTCTGTTCCGTGTGTGTTTAGGTCATCACCCGGAGAGCGGCGGGAGAGAGATGGGGGGGAGGGGGGACTGGGGAAACGAGTGAGGAAGAAGAGGAAGATCTACATGGACTCTGGTGATGAAGAGGAAGACAACCAGGAGGAGGAAGAGGTGATGATAGAAGATGTGGCCAATGCTGGTCCTGAAAAGCATTGTAATGTTGTGTGTGTGGCAGCTCACCTGCTGATGAGTGAGTGTCTCTCTCTACAGGACAAGGCCAAGGCTGTCAAAGGGAGGAGAGCTGCTAAGCTGGCCAAGTTAGGTATGTCCTATTATTACACTGAGGGGAGGGAGAGGATGGATAGATGGAGGGATGGATTTGTTGGGAATGACAAGGGCTGAAAAGTTTGTCCAATCATGAGTGCTGCAATCCTGCTGGTTTTCATGTCACTGATTGGCTGATGTGACTGTTTTGTTGTCCCACCCCCAGTGACAGCCCCACCCAATAAGAAGCGACCCTGGAGCTGGCCCTCCTACATGGAGGAGGAGAAGGCTATAGCTGCCCCCCTTAAACTGTTCAAGGAGGTGAGGCACGCACACTTTATCATACTCTCTCTCTGACACACACACACAGCTGTACAGACATGTGAAAGAGTGTTATGTGTGTGTGCCTCGCAGCACCAGTCGTTCCCTCAGAGCAGGAATGCCTTCAAAGTGGGGATGAAGTTAGAAGGACTGGACCCCTGTCACCCCTCTCTGTTCTGTGTGCTCAGTGTTGCTGAGGTACGTGTCTAACAGGTCAGACCAATAAGATATAGGAGGAACGTCTGTTTTCTAACAACTAACCCTTTGCTTTCCCTCATTTCTTTGCGTTCCTTTCTCTGTCTCTTTCTCTCTCTGTCTGTCTCTGTCTCTCAGGTCCAGGGTTATAGGGTAAGGCTTCATTTCGACGGGTATCCAGAGTGCTATGACTTCTGGGTAAATGCTGACACCTGGGATGTGAAGCCGGCGGGCTGGTGTGAGAAGATGGGACACAAGCTGCTACTGCCTAAAGGTCCACATACAGACACTACACACACACACACACACCCCAGACACAGATACAAACACACCCGACACGCATGCACACACACCCATGCACACACACACACCCCCGACACACACCCCAGACAGATACAAACACACCAGACACACATACACACACACCTGACACACATGCATATTCTACCGACTGTACAATGTTGTGTGTGTTGTTAGACAAAACTATAACCTTCAACCTTTTGTGTCTAGGTTGTAAGGATGGGGAGTTCAACTGGAACATGTATGTGAAGAACTGCAGAGGTCAGCTGGCCCCCAAACACCTCTTCAAGAGCCTCAACACGGTGAGCCTACCTGACAGCCTGTGTGGATCCATTAATAGTGTGTTTGTGTTGTGAATTAGTTGGTGACCTTAGGTCCATTCAAGGAAGTTTGTATATGAACTATGTGGGTGCATGTGTGTGTAGTCGGTGACTCCGTCAGGGTTCCGTGCGGGTATGAAGCTAGAGGCAGTGGATAAGAAGAACCCATATCTGATCTGCGTAGCGTCCATCGCGGCTGCTGTTGACAACAGACTCCTCATACACTTTGACAACTGGGACGACACCTATGACTACTGGTGTGATGCCAGCAGTCCCTACATCCACCCTGTAGGTTACTGTGAGGAAGCTGAGCTGACCCTCACCACCCCTGCTGGTGAGACACACACAAACATATTTCAACGCTTTATTTGGATACACCATGAAACATTGTATAAGGGTGTGTGTTGTGGTTTCTCCTCTCAGAGTATAAGCACCCGAGGAGTTTTTCCTGGGATAAATACATGGAGGAGACTGGGACACAGGCAGCCCCTGCACGTGCCTTCAAACTGGTAAGACACTCACATTCTCATACACACATACAGTTGACACTCAAAACATGTGACACATACAAATTACATTGTTGGTGTTGATTGGGAGGCCTGGGGGAATTTCACATGGAGTTCCCCAGGGCTCTGTTCTGGGTCCACTGACAGTCTTTATTTATGTCAGCTACACCCGTTACAAAACATGCATATTAATCCATCTGTATCACCTGATGTTAACTCTTGAATGTGTCCTGTAGCGTCCGTGCCATGGGTTCCACGCTGGAATGAAGCTGGAAGCCGTCGATAAGAGGAATCCCATGCTCATCCGCGTAGCAACCATCGCCGAGGTGGAGGACCACCGACTGAGGGTACGCTGTGTGATTATGATTATTGTGGAGTAGTGTGTGTGTGTAACTCTGTCTTTCTCAGATCCATTTTGATGGCTGGAGTGAGGAGTATGACTACTGGGTGGATGCTGACTGCCCAGACCTCCACCCTGTGGGCTGGTGTCAGAAGACTAGTCATCCCCTACAACACCCCTCCAATGGTGAGACACACACGCACACACTTCCAAAAAATTGACATGGTTGTAACTTTGCTAAAACCCACAAATATTTCCCAATCAGTCCCAAAGTGTAAGATTGGCAAAAAGGTGCATGCAGAAAAAGACATGTAGCTCAAATGATGCTGGTTCTTCACAGCTGTTGGTTTGTGGGGACATAAACACTATATGGTGTGTCTGTGTGTGTGGTCAGGTCACTCTGGTGTAAGTGTGTCTGCAAGTCTATGTGTTTCTGTGGCTTTGTTTATGTGTGTGGGGTCAGGTCACTCTCTGGTGTTTTTGTCTCTGTTTATGTGTGTATGTGTGTCTCTGTGTGTAGTATTAACTCTGCGGTGTGTTTCAGGCTCCACTGATATGCTGGTCCTCCCAGGGCAGGGCTGTCCTACCCCAGGATGCAATGGGGTTGGTCACATCCGAGGACCCCGCTACGGAACCCACTACACGTCAGTAACAAACACACACTAACTGTCAAAAAGTTTTTTTATCAAAACATGTCATACAACGAATTGTGATCTGTGTGCTGTAATCTGTGAGCAAGGTGATGTGTGTTCCTGTTCTGAACTTGTGTGTGTGTGTAGGGGGGTGAGCTGTCCGTACTCGGAGATGAACCTGAACAGGGAGGGCCAGGTACCAGACCGTCTGAGTGGAGAACGACCTATGACCCTGAGTGGGCCTCATCACCATGGGCAACGCCCAGACCCTCCTTCACACACCCAGACAAACAGCCCCACCACACCGGAGCAGCCCGAGCCTGCAGACGACTCCCCTCAGACCAGGTATGTGTGGAACATGTAACAGAAGGGGTTCGGAAGAGCTTCCATGAATTTGTTTGTTATCTGACTGCAAATAAAGTCTGGAGTTGTGGAGTTGTTTCCATGGTAACAGTTGTTTCTATGGTAGTGTAACTAGGGGGCCGATGGTTGACGAGGGCGAACGATCCAGGTGCAGCAGTCAGAGTGAGCCACCAGGGGGCTCCACTGAGCCCATCAACGACGGAGCCAAGGCCAAGAGGTAACACACAGACTCCACTCTCTCCTACCAAACTAGAATGCATGATGGAGCAGAGTGTTTGTTGTTGATTTACTAAGAGAGTACAGTGCCTTCACAAAGTATTCACACCCCTTGACTTATTCCACATTTTATTGTGTTACAGCCTGAATTCAAAATGGATTAAATACATTTTTTTCTCACCCATCTGCACATCAAAGTGAAAACATGATTTTAGAAATGTTAGCAAATTTTGGGGCAATTAATACAGAAATGCCTCATTTACATAAGTATTCACACCCGAGTCAATACTTTGTTGAAGCACCTTTGGCAGCGATTACAGCTGTGAGTATTTCTGGGTAAGTCTCTAAGAGCTTTCCACACGTTCCACATTTGCCCATTATTCTTTGCAAAATTCTTCAAGCTCTGTCAAATTGGTTGTTGATCATTGCTAGACAACTATTTTCAGGTCTTGCCATAGATTTTCAAGTAGATTTAAGTAAAATCTGTAACTCGGCCTCAGGAACATTCACTGTCTCTTGGTAAGCAACTTCAGTGTAGATTTGGCTTTGTTATTTTAGGTTATTGTCCTGCTGAAAGGTGAATTAATCTCCCAGTGTCTGGTGGAAAGCAGACTGAACCAGGTTTTCCTCTTGGATTTTGCATTAGGTTTAATCTCCATTAGGTTTAATTTTTAACCTGAAAAACTCCCCAGTCCTTAAGGATAAAAAGCATACCCTTAACATGATGCAGCCACCACTATGCTTGAAATATGGAGAGTGGTACTCCGTAATGTGTTGTATTGGATTTGCCCCCAAACATAACATGTTGTATTCAGGACATAAAATGAATTGCTTTGCCACATTTTTTGCAGTACTACTTTAGTGCCTTGTTGCAAACAGAATGCATGTTTTGGAATATTTTGTATTCTGTAAAGGCTTCCTTCCTTCACTCTCGGTATTGTGGAGTAACTACAATTTTGTTGATCCATCCTTCTACCACAGCCATTAAACATTTACATTTAAGTCATTTAGCAGACGCTCTTATCCAGAGCGACTTACAAGTACATACATTCATACTTTTTTGTACACTTTAACTGTTTTAAAGTCACCATTGGCCTCATGGTGAAATCCCTGAGCAGTTTCCTTCCTCTCCAGCAACTGAGTTAGGAAGAACGGCTGTATCTTTGTAGTGACTGGGTGTATTGATACACCATCCAAAGTGTAATTGATAACTTCACCATGCTCAAAGGGATATTCAATGTCTTGTTTTTTTATTTATTTTACCCATCTACCCATAGGTGACATTCTTTGTGAGGCATTGGAAAACCTCCCTGGATTTGTGGTTGAATCTGTGTTTGAAATTCACTGCTCGACTGAGGGACCGTACAGATAATTGTATTTGTGGGGTACAGAGATGTTAAACACTATTATTGCACTCAGAGTGAGTCTATACAACTTATTATGTGACTTGTTAAGCATATTTTTACTCCTGAACTTATTGACTCGAGACATTTCACCTTTTCATTTTTAATTAGTAATAAAATTATTAAAAAAAAAAAAAACATAATTCCACTTTGACATTATGGGGTATTGTGTGTCGACCAGTGACAAAACACAGCTCTAATTAATTCATTTTAAATTCAGCCTGTAACACAACAAAATGTGGAAAGATTTGTGGGGTGTGGATACTTTCTGAAGGCGCTGTATGTTGTCTTTCAACAGGTCTGCTCCAGTCCCAAAGTATCTGAAGCTGCACGTCGTCAAGCAGGAGAATGGAGATGGGAAAGGTAGAGGTTCTGCTCTCAGAAATAGAGAATGGGTGTAACGCTGTGTGGATTATATATTGTCTGTTCATGTCTATTGAAGATATTTACAGCTGATTTCTCCTCTCTCTCCCCCAGACTCCCTGTCTCTCCAGCAGGCGCTCCATGAGTCAGTGTTCTCCCCAGGCGGCTCCTCCTCTCCCCCTCACAGGGTGGCTCTGTGCTGGGACAAACACTGCCAGCTGCTCCCTGAGGTCCTGGGCCTCACAGCTAAGAGAGTTTCAACCTGGACCGCCGACGAGGTCAGACATGCACACATAAACACATAAGCAATACAAACATGTACAGGCGCTGTACGCATACTGTACAAACTCACATATTGTGGAAATCACATACATTACACATACACCCAATACAATAGCTTTGTGTATCCTTTGTGTATGTATATTGCATTTTAATCATGTGTGTTTGTGTGTGTCTTAATGTTTGTTTCCCTGTGGGTTAGGTGGCCAGTTTTGTCAAAGGACTCCCGGGCTGCAAAGAGCATGCTGCCACCTTCAGGACAGAGGTAAGAGCTACCATTTCAAACCCCAACTTTGTGAATCACAATAGACACACACACTCCTCATCTGCTGCTCCTGGTTGGTGTATCCTATGACAATGCAACCAAGTCAAATTAAATTCTGCCATTGACATTCAAACACTCACACACACGTTCTGTGTTGAAGCTTATTTTGTGTCTCTGTATCGTTCCAGCAAATGGATGGAGAGGCCTTCCTTCTTCTCACCCAAGCAGACATAGTCAAGATCCTGTCAATCAAACTAGGCCCCGCCCTCAAGATATTCAACGCCATACTCATGCTGAAGAACGCTGATGAGGAGTGAGACGCCCCCTCGCGCTTCATTTCCTCCCACACCCGACCAATGTATCTGAATAGTCTAATAGTCTAGAGAAGTTTCATCTCCTTTCTTTGCCTCCTCACCTTATCCTCTTTGGTCTTCATCTGCACTGATCTGAGCCCGCAGGATAGGTCAGAGCAACGTAATGGATGGCCACCAGGAATCTGCTTTTAGCTACCCTGTTCTTCCACATCAGTGTAGAGAGGATACAGAGAGGATGTACCTGGTGTCAGTGTAGAGGAGTAGAGAGGATGTACCTGGTGTCAGTGTAGAGGAGTAGAGAGGATGTACCTGGTGTCAGTGTAGAGAAGATACAGAGAGGATGTACCTGGTGTCAGTGTAGAGGAGTAGAGAGGATGTACCTGGTGTCAGTGTAGAGGAGTAGAGAGGATGTACCTGGTGTCAGTGTAGAGGAGTAGAGAGGATGTACCTGGTGTCAGTGTAGAGGAGTAGAGAGGATACAGAGAGGATGTACCTGGTGTCAGTGTAGAGGAGTAGAGAGGATGTACCTGGTGTCAGTGTAGAGAAGATACAGAGAGGATGTACCTGGTGTCAGTGTAGAGGAGTAGAGAGGATGTACCTGGTGTCAGTGTAGAGGAGTAGAGAGGATACAGAGAGGATGTACCTGGTGTCAGTGTAGAGGAGTAGAGAGGATGTACCTGGTGTCAGTGTAGAGGAGTAGAGAGGATACAGAGAGGATGTACCTGGTGTCAGTGTAGAGGAGTAGAGAGGATGTACCTGGTGTCAGTGTAGAGGAGTAGAGAGGATGTACCTGGTGTCAGTGTAGAGAAGATACAGAGAGGATGTACCTGGTGTCAGTGTAGAGGAGTAGAGAGGATGTACCTGGTGTCAGTGTAGAGGAGTAGAGAGGATACAGAGAGGATGTACCTGGTGTCAGTAGAGAGGATACAGAGAGGATGTACCTGGTGTCAGTGTAGAGGAGTAGAGAGGATGTACCTGGTGTCAGTAGAGAGGATACAGAGAGGATGTACCTGGTGTCAGTGTAGAGGAGTAGAGAGGATACAGAGAGGATGTACCTGGTGTCAGTAGAGAGGATACAGAGAGGATGTACCTGGTGTCAGTGTAGAGGAGTAGAGAGGATGTACCTGGTGTCAGTAGAGAGGATACAGAGAGGATGTACCTGGTGTCAGTGTAGAGGAGTAGAGAGGATGTACCTGGTGTCAGTGTAGAGGAGTAGAGAGGATGTACCTGGTGTCAGTGTAGAGGAGTAGAGAGGATGTACCTGGTGTCAGTGTAGAGGAGTAGAGAGGATGTACCTGGTGTCAGTGTAGAGGAGTAGAGAGGATGTACCTGGTGTCAGTAGAGAGGATACAGAGAGGATGTACCTGGTGTCAGTGTAGAGGAGTAGAGCGGATGTACCTGGTGTCAGTGTAGAGGAGTAGAGAGGATGTACCTGGTGTCAGTGTAGAGGAGTAGAGAGGATACAGAGAGGATGTACCTGTGGTGTCTGTTGGAAGATCTTAATTGCATACTCCTCGCGTCCTTTCCTCGTCTCCTCAAAACCCATTGGATGAGAGGACACGAGGAGAGAGGACGCGAGAAGTATGCAATTGAGATCTTACCTGTTAGACAGACATCACAGACAACCCAAGAAAGTGTTTTATACTATAGCATAGCAACAATTATAATTTAAAGGGGCAATCCGGAGTTGAAACAATAACAAAGCATGAACCCCACCACTGTTTTGGCCAAAAGCTGAGGGATGGATGGGGCTGGAGAAATGTTACCGCTCTCAAATTCATAGACAGAACTATTTATACAAGGACTGACCATCATCAAAATGATAGTTTGAACCATGTTTTGAGGCTATACAGTGTTGGTTTACATTTACTTTGTTTACCAACATTGAAGATGAACAAGCTTATATTTGGTGTTTTGGGGTTCTGATGGGGTACGACAGTTGAACTAAGCTCATGAGGCATTTATAAGATATTCTTTGAGAATCAATGGGTATATATAAAACAAAATGTATGTAGCAATTGCAGATTGCCCCATTAACTTAAATGTTTTTTCTGAGTGAGTAAGAAATGAGCAGTGGGCAGCTTTTAAAGTATTGGTATTGAATTCAATTTTAAGGTAGACTCAGTGAAATGACGTTGCCACGAGCAGCACCACGGATATTGAGATGAGTAAGATGCAAGACTTCGCTCACAGTCACACACAGTATCTGCGAACAGGAGGCTGGTGGCTCTTTAATTGGGGAAAACGGGTTCATAGTAACAGCTGGAACGGAATCAATGGAATGGTATTGGTTTCCATGTGTTTGATAGCGTTCCAGTCACTCCATTCCAGACATTACTATGAGCCGTCTTCCCCTCAGATGTGGATGGGTTCGCTTCACACTGTTCCCTGGCCTGGCTACCGGGAATCAAAACAGTGGAGAAGTTGAGCCTCGCGCTTTAACGCTCGTAGTTATTGTGGGCATTGATCCACTATGCTGTTTACTTTCAGCATCTACGTCATATTGCTGCGTCAACCTTTAATATTATAATTTTTTTATCTGCTTTTATTTTAAATTGTTGAGGAAATGGTGCTCAGCCCTGAGCAAATGGAACCAGATTAGTCCATACATGTTTTTACTTGAATACTTGTTGATTTATTATTTTTGTTGTGAAAGAAAATCACCATGTAGTTTACCTCTCTGCCAGATGGATACATTCCTCTACATGTCCAGGTCAGGAAGAGGTTGGCACATCTCACGGCTTGGGTGGAGGGAGAGGATTGATTTGTTTGTGTGTGTGTGTGTGTGTGTGTGTGTGTGTGTGTGTGTGTGTGTGTGTGTGTGTGTGTGTGTGTGTGCGCCAGTCAGATGTTTATTTAAAAGGGTGAATGTTATAGCATTGGAACTTTAAGGAAAGCTGGACTTCAGGACTAATTCAACTGAAGAGAGATGTTTTTCTATGTACCTGCTTTAGAGCTAATGGTAAAACACTAATGAAATTGGAATGTAAAGAAAGGAAGAGAAAATTCATCAATTTGTTCTGAATGAATATTGTTTGCTGTTTAATTTGGTCTGATTGATCTTTGTGTACACAGTGTAAATAGTGTATTATAGCTCTGGGGTTGTGACACACCCTGCATCCCTATAGGAAGTGGTTATTTGGAAGCTTATGCAAATCAATACCAATCTTTTCCAAGAAATTAAAAATGTATTTTTTTTTTATTGAACTGAGGAATTCATCTTTTAAAGCTTTAGTGAAATTTTGTAAACAATTTTTTTCATCAATGTCCTCCGTGCAACAATATAGTTTATATTCAAAACCAGGATTTCTGTATTTTAATTTAAGGGGCATTGATAAGTGCTGTTGACTTGTGAGATGTTGTGAAGGTGCATGTTGGCTTGTGTTTGCTGGAGTGTGTGAGTGGAATGGAATAAATGAAATGCAGTCTTTGTGGTTGTATATTCTTCTAATGTGCATACTGCCTGAGGGCTTGGTTATCCACTCTTCTGATCTGTTAACCACACTGATCTGTGGTCATCATTACCTTGTGTCAGTGGTGTGTCTATCATGTCTCAGATTCACAGGAACTGACACCACACCTAAGCACATACCTGTCCTGTCCACGGACACACCTAGTTATGTCATAAGCTTTTCTCCATCCCGGCCCACACCAATCTATTTATCAATCCCTCTTCTCCTCCCTTCATCCCCCCAGTATGCTGCTGTTCTAACTAATAATAACTACTAGGATCCCTGTGGGACTGGCCCAAACCAGCCAACGATTCCCACGACCCCTCACAACCAGACACAGCTTATCTTGCTAACACACACAGACACACACACAGTCTTGTTTAATTATCCTTGTGGGGACCAAACAATTGATTCCCATTCAAAAATCTATTTTCCCCAACCTTACCCGCCTAGACCTAATTCTAACTGTAAACCCTAAACCTAAGTAGAATTTTTCCTTGGGTCCAGCAAAATGACCCTAGTTGGGATATTAAAACCAAAAAAACACACACAGAGCGTAATGCTCTGGCTTACTGCTTCTGAAACATCGAACTATTCCAAAAAGAAAAGTGTGCGCATAGTATAGAGTCAAGTCAAAAAGCAACTGAAAGATTTTGGCATATTTACTCATCGGGAATTTGTGAGGACCAAGATCTCGCATGCGCCGTAGTAGCCTACTTGCCGCTTTAAACCAAGGCTGGACAGATGTTAATATGCAGCCTGGTTGAGGGGTGCAACTCCGGGAAAACATTTTAAAGAGGGAGCTGAAGAGTCAACGTTGACCATATTAATGTAGGGACAAAATAAATAGCGGGCATCATGTTGAGAAAATAGTTCCAGATATGACAGCAGCAGGAGCGACGCAGAAATGTCCACAACGGAGCAACAGCCAAATCGAGGCAAGTAACCATTATCGGAACGTTCTCAAAAATCAGAGCGCAGCACATGAAAAGCAAGTGTTACTTGTTCATTTTAGTTTGTATTTGGTCAATAGTGTTGACTTACTTTTTAAGACATTATTCAGACATACCCAATGTCAAAAAGGCTTTAGTGTCAGATAACCATACATTAAAAGATTACCGTTATATTGTATCCGGAATCGGACAACACAACTCCGCTCTAGAGAAAAGTTGTCGAGGGTCTGCTACAATGTTGCACAAGTTCAACCCTTCGATTAACGTTTTTGACTGATGTTATTGCCATCATTTATATAATGTTATCTAAAACCTACAATTTCTGAACTTTTTGTAATCTTTACTAAATGTATCGTTTTTTGCATTCATGTTCCTTGTTTAAGTGACGGAATGATTGAATGTTATGTTCAAGGAAAGCCCCAAATCAGACGAAATTACTTTTATGTGAAATCTAATAGAAGCTACATCTGGGACTTGGTCAATTGAGTTACCACTGCGACCATATATTATCAATTTAGTTCAGAATTGGACTCCATTGATATGTCTGTCTTGACAGTGCTTTATTTTATTATTTACATAGGCTATTGTGGAATATTTAGTTCGAGTTTAAATTTCACGGCTACAGTGAACGGGCTTGTGTAGTGTAATCTAGCGTGGAGTTTAGAAGAAGGTGCGAGAGACTCACATACTGCATCTCATTAACTCCCGGGGTTCTTATCACCTCTGTCATTTCCTGTTGTTTACAAAGTCAACTCTCAACAATCCCTCTCTCACTCCACCCCACCCTTTTCCCCCTGTCTTTTTTATTTTCCTCTGATTTAACCCCTTTCTCTTCCCCATTACCTCTCTCTCCTGTCCTTGTCCTCTCTCTCCTCTCCTGTCCTCGTCCTCCCTTTTTCTCCTGTCATCGTCCTCCCTCTCTCTCCTGTCATCGTTCTCCCTCTCTCCCCTGTCCTCGTCCTCCCTCTCTCCCCTGTCCTCGTCCTCCCTCTCTCCCCTGTTCTCGTCCTCCCTCTCTCCCCTGTCCTTGTCCTCCCTCTCCCCTGTCCTTGTCCTCCCTCTTTTCCTGTCCTCGTACTCTCTCCTGTCCTCGTCTTCTCTCTCTCCTGTCCTCGTCCCCTCTCTCTCTCTCTCTCTCTCTCTCTTTCTCCTGTCCTCGTCCTCTCTCTCTCCTGTCCTCGTCCCCTCTCTCTCCTGTCCTCTTTCTCTCTCTCTCATGTCCTCTTTCTCTCTCTCTGTCCTGTCCTCTTTCTCTCTCTCTCTCTCTCCTGTCCTCTTCCTCTCTCTCTATCTCCTGTCCTCTTCCTCTCCCTCTCTCCTGTCCTCTTCCTCTCTCCTGTCCTCTTCCCCTCTCTCTCTCTCTCCTGTCCTCGTCCTCCCTCTTTCTCCTGTCCTCCCTCTCTCTCCTGTCCTCCCTCTCTCTCCTGTCCTCGTCCCCTATCTCTCCTGTCCTCTCTCCTGTTCTCATCCTCCCTCTCTCTCTCTCTCCTGTCCTCTTTCTCTCTCTTCTGTCCTATTTCTCTCTCTCCTGTCCTCTCTCTCTCTCTCTCTCTCTCTCTCTCTCTCTCTCTCTCTCTCTCTCTCTCTCTCTCTCTCCTGTCCTCCCTCTCTCTCCTGTCCTCCCTCTCTCTCCTGTCCTCCCTCTCTCTCCTGTCCTCCCTCTCTCTCCTGTCCTCCCTCTCTCTCCTGTCCTCCCTCTCTCTCCTGTCCTCGTCTCCTCTCTCTCCTGTCCTCTCTCCTGTCCTCATCCTCCCTCTCTCTCTCTCTCCTGTCCTCTTTCTCTCTCTTCTGTCCTATTTCTCTCTCTCCTGTCCTCTCTCTCTCTCTCTCTCTCTCTCTCTCTCTCTCTCTCTCTCTCTCTCTCTCCTGTCCTCCCTCTCTCTCCTGTCCTCCCTCTCTCTCCTGTCCTCCCTCTCTCTCCTGTCCTCCCTCTCTCTCCTGTCCTCCCTCTCTCTCCTGTCCTCCCTCTCTCTCCTGTCCTCCCTCTCTCTCCTGTCCTCGTCTCCTCTCTCTCCTGTCCTCTCTCCTGTCCTCGTCCTCCCTCCCTCTTTCTCCTGTCCTCACTCCCTCTCTCTCCTGTCCTCACTCCCTCTCTCTCCTGTCCTCATCCTCTCTCTCTCCTGTCCTCGTCTTCTCTCTCTCTCCTGTCCTCGTCCTCTCTCTCTCTCCTGCCCTCGTCCTCTCTCTCTCCTGTCCTCGTCCTCTCTTCTGTTCTCCTGTCCTCATCCTCCCTCTCTCTCCTGTCCCTGTCTTCTCTCCTGTCCTTGTCCTCATCCTCCCTCATTCTCCTGTACGCATCCTCTCTCTCTCCTGTCCTCATCCTCCCTCTTTCTCCTGTCCTCGTCCTCCCTCTCTCTCCTGTCCTCACTCCCTCTCTCTCCTGTCCTCACTCCCTCTCTCTCCTGTCCTCGTCTTCTCTCTCTCTCCTGTCCTCGTCCTCTCTCTCTCTCCTGTCCTCGTCTTCTCTCTCTCCTGTCCTCTCTCTCTCTCCTGTCCTCGTCCTCTCTCTCTCTCCTGTCCTCATCTTCTCTCTCTCCTGTCCTCGTCCTCTCTTCTGTTCTCCTGTCCTCATCCTCCCTCTCTCTCCTGTCCCTGTCTTCTCTCCTTTCCTTGTCCCTACTCCCTCATTCTCCTGTACGCATCCTCTCTCTCTCCTGTCCTCATCCTCCCTCTTTCTCCTGTCCTCGTCTTTTCTCTCTGTCTATCCTGTCTTTGTCCTCGCTTTCTCTCCTGTCCTCATCCTCTCTCTCTCTCTCATGTCCTCGTCCTCTCTCTCTGTCTATCCTGTCTTTGTCCTCGCTTTCTCTCCTGTCCTCATCCTCTCTCTCATGTCCTCGTCCTCTCTCTCTCTGTCTATCCTGTCTTTGTCCTCGCTTTCTCTCCTGTCCTCATCCTCTCTCTCTCTCTCATGTCCTCGTCCTCTCTCTCTCTCTCTCCCCCCCCCCCCTCCCCCCCGTACTTTTCCTCTGTCTATCCAGTCTGTGGTAGAGGATGACAGCAGCGGGGTCCAGTGGAGCAGTCAACGCCGTCTGCACCCAAGACTCCTCCCACTCACCTAAAACAACCTGCCCACAAACCACATGGCCCTGCCCACTCTGCTTCCCACAGCAACAGAAGGATGAGCTCGAAGTCAGACTCCGCCTCCGCTCCCCTCCTGGGGCATGGCTACTAGCGGGCGTTATCGTGGTGATGGTGGGAATGTTTGTGGCCGTGGCCGGGTACGCTAGCTCCACCCCTAACCCTGTGGGTGGGCGAGGCAGCTCCCACAGCGAGCGAATGAAACTGCTCGGCCCTGTCGTGATGGGCATCGGCCTGTTCATCTTCATCTGTGCTGGAACCCTGCTGTACGAGAACCGGGACCGCGAGAACCGAGAGCGTGAGAACCTTGAGAACCCTGAGGAGCAGGGGAAACGCAAACAGAAGAAAACAAGGGAACGGCGCCGGGAGAACCGTGATTATGAGGATGTGGAACAGGGGAACCAGAGAGAGCCCTCAGACAGACACGCCCCTCTCCCTGAGGAGTGCCCGCCCCCCCTGCCTCCCAGAGTGCCTAGACAGGAGGGGTCAGAGTTGAACGTTCTCTCTGTGGGGGCGCTGAGCTCACTGCTGCCAGGGGAGGGACAGGGGCGTGAAGAGAGAGTCAGAGAGGTGGGGGGTAAAGGGGGCTCAACCCTGCTGACCAGAGTCCTGCACCACCAGGACCCCCCCTCCTCCTGTCCCTCCCCAGCTCCCTCCTCTGTGTACTCTGACTCCTGTAACTCCAGTGAGATCAACTATAACGTTCAGACAGGCTCCCCTATCCACTCTATTCACCAACTCTGAGATTCTACTGTTCTCACATCTGTACATGCTTTCTAAAGAAATGCACCACATATTTCTCCATCTCTTTCTGTGGTTTCTATAGGCTGTAGATGCAGTGGAGTGTGTTGGGCATCTCTCTCTACCCCTCTAGGACGGGCAGAGCCAGGGGGAGACAGGGCTAGGTGACGTCAGCTTGTTGTTGTGTAGTAAAGTCTCTCTCAGGGGTGTTTGACTGTATTTGGGCTTGGGAGAGGATTCCACTGCAGACAGTGACTGTGGTGCCATTCTGACTGATGCGCGTACACACAGTAAATACGGCCAGACATTCCGCTGTGGAACAGGCTGCTTTGGAGAACTTTGATTCATTTACATTTACATTTAAGTCATTTAGCAGACGCTCTTATCCAGAGCGACTTACAAATTGGTGCATTCACCTTATGACATCCAGTGGAACAGCCACTTTACAATAGTGCATCAGATATTTTAAGGGGGGGGGGGGGGGGGGGGGGGCAGAAGGATTGCTTTATCCTAGGTATTCCTTGAAGAGGTGGGGTTTCAGGTGTCTCCGGAAGGTGGTGATTGACTCCGCTGTCCTGGCGTCGTGAGGGAGTTTGTTCCACCATTGGGGTGCCAGAGCAGCGAACAGTTTTGACTGGGCTGAGCGGGAACTGTACTTCCTCAGTGGTAGGGAGGCGAGCAGGCCAGAGGTGGATGAACGCAGTGCCCTTGTTTGGGTGTAGGGCCTGATCAGAGCCTGTAGGTACTGAGGTGCCGTTCCCCTCACAGCTCCGTAGGCAAGCACCATGGTCTTGTAGCGGATGCGAGCTTCAACTGGAAGCCAGTGGAGAGAGCGGAGGAGCGGGGTGACGTGAGAGAACTTGGGAAGGTTGAACACCAGACGGGCTGCGGCGTTCTGGATGAGTTGTAGGGGTTTAATGGCACAGGCAGGGAGCCCAGCCAGCAGCGAGTTGCAGTAATCCAGACGGGAGATGACAAGTGCCTGGATTAGGACCTGCGCCGCTTCCTGTGTGAGGCAGGGTCGTACTCTGCGGATGTTGTAGAGCATGAACCTACAGGAACGGGCCACCGCCTTGATGTTGGTGGAGAACGACAGGGTGTTGTCCAGGATCACGCCAAGGTTCTTAGCGCTCTGGGAGGAGGACACAATGGAGTTGTCAACCGTGATGGCGAGATCATGGAACGGACAGTCCTTCCCCGGGAGGAAGAGCAGCTCCGTCTTGCCGAGGTTCAGCTTGAGGTGGTGATCCGTCATCCACACTGATATGTCTGCCAGACATGCAGAGATGCGATTCGCCACCTGGTCATCAGAAGGGGGAAAGGAGAAGATTAATTGTGTGTCGTCTGCATAGCAATGATAGGAGAGACCATGTGAGGTTATGACAGAGCCAAGTGACTTGGTGTATAGCGAGAATAGGAGAGGGCCTAGAACAGAGCCCTGGGGGACACCAGTGGTGAGAGCGCGTGGTGAGGAGACAGATTCTCGCCACGCCACCTGGTAGGAGCGACCTGTCAGGTAGGACGCAATCCAAGCGTGGGCCGCGCCGGAGATGCCCAACTCGGAGAGGGTGGAGAGGAGGATCTGATGGTTCACAGTATCGAAGGCAGCCGATAGGTCTAGAAGGATGAGAGCAGAGGAGAGAGAGTTAGCAGTGCGGAGCGCCTCCGTGATACAGAGAAGAGCAGTCTCAGTTGAGTGACTAGTCTTGAAACCTGACTGATTTGGATCAAGAAGGTCATTCTGAGAGAGATAGCAGGAGAGCTGGCCAAGGACGGCACGTTCAAGAGTTTTGGAGAGAAAAGAAAGAAGGGATACTGGTCTGTAGTTGTTGACATCGGAGGGATCGAGTGTAGGTTTTTTCAGAAGGGGTGCAACTCTCGCTCTCTTGAAGACGGAAGGGACGTAGCCAGCGGTCAAGGATGAGTTGATGAGCGAGGTGAGGTAAGGTAGAAGGTCTCCGGAAATGGTCTGGAGAAGAGAGGAGGGGATAGGGTCAAGCGGGCAGGTTGTTGGGCGGCCGGCCGTCACAAGACGCGAGATTTCATCTGGAGAGAGAGGGGAGAAAGAGGTCAAAGCACAGGGTTGGGCAGTGTGAGCAGAACCAGCGGTGTCGTTTGACTTAGCGAACGAGGATCGGATGTCGTCGACCTTCTTTTCAAAATGGTTGACGAAGTCGTCTGCAGAGAGGGAGGGGGGGGGGGGGGGGGGGGGAGGATTCAGGAGGGAGGAGAAGGTGGCAAAGAGCTTCCTAGGGTTAGAGGCAGATGCTTGGAATTTAGAGTGGTAGAAAGTGGCTTTAGCAGCAGAGACAGAAGAGGAAAATGTAGAGAGGAGGGAGTGAAAGGATGCCAGGTCCGCAGGGAGGCGAGTTTTCCTCCATTTCCGCTCGGCTGCCCGGAGCCCTGTTCTGTGAGCTCGCAATGAGTCGTCGAGCCACGGAGCGGGAGGGGAGGACCGAGCCGGCCTGAAGGATAGGGGACATAGAGAGTCAAAGGATGCAGAAAGGGAGGAGAGGAGGGTTGAGGAGGCAGAATCAGGAGATAGGTTGGAGAAGGTTTGGGCAGAGGGAAGAGATGATAGGATGGAAGAGGAGAGAGTAGCGGGGGAGAGAGAGCGGAGGTTGGGACGGCGCGATACCATCCGAGTAGGGGCAGTGTGGGAAGTGTTGGATGAGAGCGAGAGGGAGAAGGATACAAGGTAGTGGTCGGAGACTTGGAGGGGAGTTGCAATGAGGTTAGTGGAAGAACAGCATCTAGTAAAGATGAGGTCAAGCGTATTGCCTGCCTTGTGAGTAGGGGGGGAAGGTGAGAGGGTGAGGTCAAAAGAGGAGAGGAGTGGAAAGAAGGAGGCAGAGAGGAATGAGTCAAAGGTAGACATGGGGAGGTTAAAGTCACCCAGAACTGTGAGAGGTGAGCCGTCCTCAGGAAAGGAGCTTATCAAGGCATCAAGCTCATTGATGAACTCTCCAAGGGAACCTGGAGGGCGATAAATGATAAGGATGTTAAGCTTGAAAGGGCTGGTAACTGTGACAGCATGGAATTCAAAGGAGGCGATAGACAGATGGGTAAGGGGAGAAAGAGAGAATGACCACTTGGGAGAGATGAGGATCCCGGTGCCACCACCCCGCTGACCAGAAGGTCTCGGGGTGTGCGAGAACACGTGGGCAGACGAGGAGAGAGCAGTAGGAGTAGCAGTGTTATCTGTGGTGAGCCATGTTTCCGTCAGTGCCAGGAAGTCGAGGGACTGGAGGGACGCATAGGCTGAGATGAGCTCTGCCTTGTTGGCCGCAGATCGGCAGTTCCAGAGGCTACCGGAGACCTGGAACTCCACGTGGGTCGTGCGGGCTGGGACCACCAGGTTAGGGTGGGCGCGGCCACGCGGTGTGAAGCGTTTGTATGGTCTGTGCAGAGAGGAGAGAACAGGGATAGACAGACACATGGTTGACAGACTACAGAAGAGGCTACGCTAATGCAAAGGAGATTAGAATGACAAGTGGGCTACACGTCTCGAATGTTCAGAAAGTTAAGCTTACGTTGCAAAAAAATAAGAATAAAATACAAGATCTTATTGACTAAAATGATATAGTACTGCTGGCTGGTGAAGTAGCCTGGCTAGCAGTGGCTACGTTGTTGAAAGTGAAGCTGGCTAGGTAACCTCGACAATTTCACTAAATTTCTCTAAACTACACAATTATCATGGATACAAGGACAGGAAAGACAACTAGCTAACACTACGCTAATCAAGTCGTTCCGTTGTAATGTAAGTTTCTACAGTGCTGCTATTCGGTAGAAGTTGGCTAGCTAGCAGTGTTGGCTAGGTAGGAGGACGGCAGCGCGGCAGGCGAAAAATAGCTGGCTAGCTAACCGATAATTACTCAAAGCTACACAATTATCTTAGATAAAAAGATAGCAAAGAAAACTATGTAGCTAGCTAACACTACACAAGTCAAGTCGTTCCGTTGTAATGTAATCGTTTCTACAGTGCTGCTAATCGGTGGCTAGCTGGCTAGCTAGCAGGGTTGACTACGTTACGTTAGGGCGAGAATACCTGGCTAGCGAACCTCAGCGAACCTTGATAACTACACAATTATCACCGATACAAAGACGGCTATGTAGCCAGCTAAGTAGCTAGCTAAGATCGAACAAATACAAATCAAAGATAGCAAAGACAACTGTGTAGTCAGCCAACACTACACTGATCAAGTCGTTCCGTTGTAATGCACTCGTTTCTACAATGCTGCTATTCGGTGGCAAGCTGGCTAGCTAGCAGTGTTGGCTACGTTGCGTTACGTTAGGGCGAAAATAGCTGGCTGGCGAACCTCAATAACTACACAATTATGTTTGATGCAAAGACGGCTATGTAGCTAGCTAAGATCAAACAAATCAAACCGTTGTACTGTAGTGAAAATGAAAATCAGACCGTTGTACTATAATGAAATGTAATGAAAAGTTTATACTACTATTCGGTAGACGGTGGACGTTTGCTAGCTGCTGGGCAGATAGCAGTGTGGACTACGATAGACGACGGAATACGATAATTACGCAATTATCTTTTATACACAGACGGCTAAGTAGCTAGCTAAGAAGAAATTGCTAAGGTTAGACAAATTAAACCGTTGTACTATAATGAAATGTAATGAAAATGAAATGAAAAGTTATACTACCTGCAGAGCGAATGCAAATGCGACCGCTCGCTCCAAACCGGATGTCAACCGGATGTCATAACCGGATTCATGATGTCGTTTTAACTGTAACTCAGTTTGATCTGATATTAGTGACTCTGTTTGTCATGGCTGTTCTCCTATAGGGGTTCTGTTTACACACCCAAACTTGGCTCAAGAGATGGACAGAAATCATAGCAATGAAAAGAAAGTTAATGCCTTCTCATAGTTGGCTGTTGGCTGTCCACATGCTTACTCTTTACTTGAGTTAGATGTTACTACCCACTAGCCAATAACTGGTAGAATCCACGTTGTTCCACTTCATTTCAACAAAACATTTGCAAAAAGTCATCAACGTAAGGCAATTGCGTCCTTTTCCCACCCAACTTTGAACCTAAATCCAATGTCATTGTGAATTTGTTTAGTTAATTTCACGTTAGCTGGCAACTCAACCAAATGTGCCCAGTGGGTAGTCTATTTGCAGTGCATATATGAAGTATATCTTTGCAGCATGTATGCAACAAACCTTTGGTCTTTAAGGTACACAAAACCATTAGGATGTTAGACTGGGTTTAATTGAATAGAGCCCACAGATGCCGTAAAAGGGGGGAGGAGAGAGAGAGATGAAGGGGGGATTTTAATTGTCCTGAGTGTTCTCCTCCAGCCTCCAATTACACTGTGGAACCGACCACGGGTTTTTTATTGGTATTTCAGGACTGCAGAGTATTTCCTCTGTTGTTCAGACACATGCTGGGATAATGCCATTGAGATTAGTGAGGAACGCCAAGACTGCCTTGCCCTGCACGGCCAGACACATCTACACAACACAAGCACAACACACACACACACACACAACCGCATGCATGCTTTCACACATGCTAAACCTCACACACCTCGTAGTGCTTTTGAACCCATTAACCCCGGTTCACCACCAGTGACACTACCAGGGATAAACCAGTACTTGGTTTCTCGCTTCTGACTATGCTAATACTGGGAAGTGTGTGTTTTTGTGAGTTTAATGCAGCAGCTGAATTATGTAGTCAGTCAGTGTTTGATTGCTGGACTGTAATCCTGAACATCAGATTAAATTCACATGTAATCCCTGCCTGACCCTAACACTTACTCTCACAATGCTCCACCTATGGCGTCCCATAACACACACACACAAACGGGCGCACACGCACACACCCTCTCTGTCCCACACGGAGATAACCTGTGCATTGTATTTCTGCTCTTGCTGTTGCCTAGGTTTGTTTAACTGTCTCAGTCTGTCTCTGTGTTACGCAATCCCACAAACAGAACAGTTGTTTTAGTCTCCCTCTAATGTCAGTCATACATTTTATTAGAGTTTATGCAGGATCAGTACTGTAGCCCCCCCCTGGTGGGACTGGGAGCACTGTCTCTAAGCTGCTTAACTCCTCGCTGAGTCAGACACGTGTGTTTTACCGAGGAGGGAGACCCTACTGGGGTTACAGGACCAGAGACAGAGGGCTGAATCCTAACATCAATCCTAACATGCAAATCACAACTTTGTGCAAATATCCCATTGATCAGTAGATAGTCAGGATCTCAAGTTAGTGTTTCAACCTGGCACCGCAACAACACCTGGGACCCACAGCAACAACACCTGGGACACCTGGGACCCACAGCAACAACACCTGTGACTCAGAGCAACAACACCTGGGACACACATCAACAACACCTGGGACCAACAGCAACAACACCTGGGACCCACATCAACAACACCTGGGACATCTGTGACCCACAGCAACAACACCTGGGACACCTGGGACCCACAGCAACAACACCTGGGACACACATCAACAACACCTGGGACATCTGTGACCCACAGCAACAACACCTGGGACACCTGGGACCCACAGCAACAACACCTGGGACACCTGGGACCCACAGCAACAACACCTGGGACACCTGGGACCCACAGCAACAACACCTGGGACCCACAGCAACAACACCTGGGACTCAGAGCAACAACACCTGGGACCCACATCAACAACACCTGGGACCAACAGCAACAACACCTGGGACCCACATCAACAACACCTGGGACATCTGTGACCCACAGCAACAACACCTGGGACACCTGGGACCCACAGCAACAACACCTGGGACACCTGGGACCCATAGCAACAACACATGGGACACCTGGGACCCACAGCAACAACACCTGGGACCCACAGCAACAACACATGGGACTCAGAGCAACAACACCTGGGACCCACATCAACAACACCTGGGACCAACAGCAACAACACCTGGGACCCACATCAACAACACCTGGGACATCTGTGACCCACAGCAACAACACCTGGGACACCTGGGACCCACAGCAACAACACCTGGGACACCTGGGACCCACAGCAACAACACCTGGGACACCTGGGACCCACAGCAACAACACATGGGACACCTGGGACCCACAGCAACAACACCTGGGACCCACAGCAACAACACCTGGGACCCACAGCAACAACACATGGGACACCTGGGACCCACAGCAACAACACATGGGACACCTGGGACCCACAGCAACAACACCTGGGACACCTGGGACCCACAGCAACAACGCCTTCACATAAAGTAGGATTTCAATAGCGCCTCCCTTCATGTGGTAGACCATTCAGTCAAGTACAGATGTCCATTAGTCATCTAACCCTCATTGTTGATTTAGGACATCTGTCGTGGCAATTTCCTGTATTACCAAATGAGGAGAGTTACAAACCACACAGTCAGAGTTATACTTAAACTTCATATTTAATAATATGAGCTTTACAATAGCCCTTTGACTCTCAGATCAATTCAGTGTCTATAATGAATTCTGAGAGTCCCTACAGAAGAATGCAAAGATCTTTTATAGCCAAGATACACCCCTCTCAACTTACATGACGAACCACAGATCTTAGGAACAGTTCACAAAGAAAGACTTTTACTTGAGAGAGGAGTATCCCATAGCCAGATAGCATTCGCTATAAATTATCGTTCAGTTTGGTCTCTAAGACGAGGTTCTAATCTCGTTCCTGGTACTTCATAGTACAAAAACACAAACTCATCCAATGGCATATATCAAATGTCAAGTCTAGATACTCCCATCTCAAGTAAACCCCCTCTTGACCCCACTCCTGGAAAAGCTCACTGAGGGGAGTGACTTGCGCACAGACATTGTGGAGACAAGTAATTGGTTCCCCCATAATCACGCCATCCCTTCACATGGTTTAACAGAAACATTCACATATGAAGACAATGTTCCATCCTGTCCTCTTCCCTTTCTGATATTTTAGAGACATGTAAAAGACAAGCCTGACCTCTCCCCTCTCTGGGCCCCAAATGACTGAGCCCCAGCTTAGAAAAAAGTGCAACTGCCTACACTATAGTCCAAAAGGATACATTCTAATGACAAGTATCTCACATAAGCATATGTAAATAAAACATCTTATTTATCTATGTTACCCAACTAATTCTGATTCATCCGCCACACATCTCATTATTCCCTTTGAGGTGTTTAAACATGTTCATGAAATAATGAAGTGTAACAGGCTTTTCCCAGCGGCCCTGCGAGATAACCTAATCCTCTCCGTCTGTTCTTTCCTTTGTAACTTTAAATCCATATTTTTTGCTTTTCGTAGTGTATTTTTGTAATTACAGGGCTCATCTGTAAAATAAACCTTGGTCTCAGCATGACTCCCTGTCAAAATAAAGGTTAAATCAAATAAGTATTTAGATCCCACATAAGGAGCATTTCTAAGAATCCAACAGCTGTTTCTCAAAAAACATTCTCTCTGATGATGCTAAGGTGTTAGTTTAATATGGGGGGAAGTGCAGATATTTTCATGAGCTAGTGAATAGTAACTAGTCAAAATATAGCCCAGACTAGTCACAGACAGATCTTTGTCTGAGCCGATTGGTTAACTAAATGTCTTAGCTTTACAATAACACAGTTGTGTAAAGTACTTTGGGGGGTATCTGTACTTTACTTGACTATTTAGCAGTGTGATCTGACTATTAAAAAAAAAAACAAGAAAATTATGCCAACTTGTTTGCCTAATATAAGGAATATTACATTATTTATACTTTTTTTAAGTATAATTGAGCAAATACATTTACTTTTGATACTCAAGTAGTATTTTACTGGGTGATTTTTACTCACGCCATTTTGTATTAAGGTATCTTTACTTTTACTCAAGTATGACAATTGGGTACTTTTTCCACTACTGCAATAACATGCTCCGGATCAGAGCCATATATATATAGACAGCTTATAGAGAGCCTCTGTCTTTACCTCTCTGCTCCGGATGGCTGGCCCACTGCGCAGTGCTGCCTCTGACAACAACAGTGATTGGTCTGTGAGAATAGACAGGTATAATGCGTCTTAATCCAATTCTAGCTACAGGGGTGCCTGCTCCTACTGTCACAATGGAGCTCATTGACTTCCTCAGGGACTTTTTGTGGTCTCAACTGGCCCTTCTCTGGATAGTTTGAAGGATTTATTTCTGAAATGAGGGGATTGATGCTCTGTGTTTTTGCCCTGGCGATGTTAACAGCTTCTGCAGGTAAATCGAGCTGAATTGGTCTTTCTCTGATCTGGGTCATAGTATTTAGGTAGGCTATACTTTAGGTATGGGATGTGAAGTTTTTCACACAGAATGTGGGGGACATAAAATTGAAATGTTATAATCATAGAATTATATTGTATATATTTCCTGATGTTGTTTAACCCCAACTACAGACCCGGGTCATTGTAAATAAGAATTTGTTCTTAACTGACTTGCCTTGCTAAATACATAAAATAAAAAACTCCAAACTGCTACAGCACATTTAAGATATATATATTTTTAAATGTATGTTCATAAAGCATACATAACACGTCAATAAGAACATAAACATGACATTGTAGCTACACAGAGCCTCCATGAACATATTCACTACGAAAATAATTATATTATGATATCATACAAATATGTCAGTATCAGTTTTATACAAATACTGGGATTGTTCTGATGGAAGAGGATGGACCTTTCATGTCTTTAAACACCTCCACCAGTCCTGCAGTCGCTCTCCTGAAGGTAGTTGTGCTTTTTTTCATGAAAAAAGTTTGGGTTGGGTGACTCTATGTTTGGGATGATTACTGGAAGAGAAGATAATTACTGGAAGAGAGTTAAGTTGAGGTTGAGTTGGGTGACTCTGTCTGGGACAGAGGAGGCTGGTGGGATGAGCTATAGGAAGAATGGAATGAATGGAACAGAGTAAAACATGGTTTTCATATGTTTGATACCAATCCATTGATTCCATTCCAGACATCACAATGAGCCTATCCTCCAATAGCTCCTCCCACTAGCCTCCTCTGGTTTGGGATTTACTGGAATTAGTTTTAGGTAGCTATTGTAATCCATATAGTAATCGTTAGGGCCACTGTAGTCCTGGTGTGTGCATGGAGGTCTTTGTTCCAACCCAGTGATATAGCAAACACTGGATGAAATACTTCCTAGTTCTAGTTGGTGAGTTTGTGCAACCCCAACCCTCTAGCCAATTAGTGTTCACCTGAGCTGGCATGACGACCAGAGATTAGGAACATCACTGAAACTCAGCGTTTGGATTAGCACTAGGTGCTGCTCCCACCAGAGGTGGATGGCCATGACAGGTGGTAATGGAGCAACAGTATAGCTGGACTAGCTATAAGCAGTAAGTCTAACCCTAATTTGTACATAGGGTTAGACTTACCACCTAAACCTAATTTCCACCTACTGTAGGTGCTCAAAGTGCTTTACAAACTTACCTCATCCACCATTAATGCTTTTCAGTAGAGGGATGCATTGTGGTATGCTGCTGGCAGATGAACAAAAGATACAGCTACCTAAGAAAATTACCTGACTAAACTACTTTAGTTTCCCCTCTTATTGTAACATCTTGGTGCACTATACACAGTGTTCTGTAGTCTACTATAAACACAGTCTTCTGTGGTCTACTACAGACAGACACAGTCTTCTGTAGTCTACTATAGACACAGTCTTCTGTGGTCTACTACAGACACAGTCTTCTGTGGTCTACTACAGACATAGTCTTCTGTGGTCTACTACAGACACAGTCTTCTGTGGTCTACTACAGACATAGTCTTCTGTGGTCTACTACAGACACAGTCTTCTGTGGTCTACTACAGACACAGTCTTCTGTGGTCTACTACAGACACAGTCTTCTGTGGTCTACTACAGACACAGTGGTTACCGCCAAAGATGCCGTGAGCTACCTTGGATGTGAGTAAGATAGTAACCCATCAGGTGAGAGTATGGCCTTAAAATCTCTCACCAAGGTTAACCAAAAAGTAAAGTTTCTGTCTAGGAAATAATGTTTTCATGATAGGAAAATACTGCAGACACTGGCAGGGCCCCTTGTGCAGGTTCATTTTGATTAGATAATTGATAATATGTGTGCCTCTAGAATAAGCTTCAAAAAACTCGGAATAAGCAGTGGTGGAAAAAGTACCCAATTGTCATACTTGAGTAAAAGTAAAGATACCTTAATATAAAATGACTAAATTAAAAGTGAAAGTCACCCAGTAAAATACTTGATTAAAAGTCTAAAAGTATTTGGTTTTCAATATACTTAAGTATCAAAAGTACATGTAATTGCTAAAATATACTTAAGTATCAAAAGTAAAAGTATAAATAATTTCAAATTCCTTATATTAAGTAAACCAGATGCCACGATTTTCTTATTTTTTAAATTTACAGATAGCCAGGGGCACAATCCAACACTCAGACATCATTTACAAATTAAACATGTGTTTAGTGAGTCTACCAGATCAGAGGCAGTAGGGATGACCAGGGATGTTCTCTTGATAAGTTTGTGAATTAGACAATTTTCCTGTCCTACATTTGGGTGTCAGGGAAAATGTATGGAGTAAAAAGTACATAATTGTCTTTAGGAATGTAGTGAAGTAAAAGTTGTCATAAATAGTAAAGTACAGATACCCCCAAAAATAACTTAAGTAAAAATACTTGAAAGTACTACTTAAGTATGCTAGACCACTGAGAATAAGATAGTCAAGATTGTTCTCAAGCTCCCATTCGGTACTCATGTTCAACCCTGTCTCTTTGATAAACTGAAATGGCTCAAGAGTTGCTCAAGTGAAACCAGAGTCACCCAAGTTGGGGGTTACCCACAACATTTTACATAACTATTTCCCAAATTTACAATACCTATGTAATTATTTTATCACATTGGTGACACCCAGCAGTATTCCACTAGAGGGAGCTCTGCCAACTTTATTCCCTGTAGATTCAAGAGCTTCATCGTGAATAACGTATTCCTCTATTCTACTCTTGTCTTGCAGTACTGTGGAACAAATTACCACTGTAAATTAAATCTTTGTCATCAGAACAGCTTTAAAGCATCACATAAAAATAATGGTTGATTGATTAGGGGTATTTTTCTTTTCAAGAAGTGACTTGTGTAAGGGTTTATTTGTATTTTTTATTTAACTAGGTGAGTCAGTTAAGAACAAATTCTTATTTACAATGACGGCCTATCCTGCAAAAACCATAACCCGGACAACGCTGGGCCAATTGTGCACCGCCCTATGGGACTCCCAATCACAGCCGGTTGTGATACAGCCTAGAATCAATCCAGGGTCTGTAGTGACGCCTTGAGCACTGAGATGCAGTGCCTTAGACCGCTGTGCCACTCGGGAGCCTTGGGTACCTCTGTACTGTTGATTATGTTGTAAATATTTGTAATTGTTAATGTTTTTAAAACTGCATTGAGTGTAGTGTGTACAATGCGATCTTGTCCACCTTTCATATTATTTGCCAGAGGATCACAATAGAAATAAACCTTCAATCTTTTTTTATGTATGTAATGTTGTCTCTGTCAGGAGCAGCTTTCGACTTTAAATGATCAAATCTATCAATAAAACACTCATGACTTGTATTGATTATGTCCCTGTGTGAGAGTGTACTGTATATGATATTACCCTGTGGTCCCAGATGAGGATGATCAGGAGGAGCAACGGGAGGGGCCTCTGCAGTGTTTCCGCTGTGACCTGGGCTTCTGGGATGCCTGCTACACAACCAAAACCAACTGCAACATCGGGGAGAAGTGCTACACTGGCCGAGGGAAGGCAGGTGGGTCACATGGATAGACATGGCCGGTGGGAGCTGTGTGTGAGTGTTTTCTGTGTGTGAGTGGGGGCTGTGTGTGGGACATTACGGTGCTGGGTTTTGTGGATTTCTGGCAGAGAAATGTGAAGCAGAGCATATTAGTTTGTTGACAGTGTCTATGTGTGTTAACTGTGTGTGTGTTTCTGTAGGTGATGTGTTGGACGTTAAGTTGCTGGGCTGTGTCAAGGCGAAGGAGTGTGAGCTGGTGACCAATGTAGAGATATTCTCCAACACAACCATCTACATGATGACCAGGCACTGCTGCGACACACACTTCTGCAACACCGGACACACACTACCCCTCAACACACTCCTCTCCCTGTCACTGACTACAATAACCATCATCCACCTCTCCTCTCCCTGACAGTGACTACAATAACCATGATCCTCACCTTCATAAAGTCCCCAGCAGCACACATTTATAAAATTTTCTTAATTCTGTTAATATTCTGTGTTAATTTGTCAAGGAATATGGACAGTAATTAACATATGTGGATGTGCCAGATTGAGGCAAAAGTCTCATGTTCAACCCTTAGAGGCTGTCTCTGGGCTTGGGCAAAATTGGTTAGATGGTTTTATGGAATTCAATTTTTAATAAATGTAATTTTCTCATTCTGTTGTTGGTATAAACTAGAAAAGGAGACTGGATTTTATTTTCTATCATATTTATTGAACATTCTGAATTGTAACTGAATAACGTAATATTAATTTACATTGTCCTCAATCTTGGTTGGGATATTTTAAACACGTCAAAATTAATTTTATGTTCTCCTCCAAACCGAAATATTTCCATAGAGAATACTACAGTATCTCCCCTAAAGTAGTATGCATCAATCTCTCAGACCCATAGGCACAGATCTAGGATCATCTTAACCTCTCTAAAACCATCAGCATCTTGGGGCAACTTCCTCCTATAGTCAGTGAAGCTGACGTCATACTGGTATACAGTAGTGTTGCTGTTAGACAGACAACAGTAGTACTGGTATACAGTAGTGTTACTGTTAGACAGACAACAGTAGTACTGGTATACAGTAGTGTTGCTGTTAGACAGACAACAGTAGTACTGGTATACAGTAGTGTTGCTGTTAGACAGACAACAGTAGTACTGGTATACAGTAGTGTTGCTGTTAGACAGACAACAGTAGTACTGGTATACAGTAGTGTTGCTGTTAGACAGACAACAGTAGTACTGGTATACAGTAGTGTTGATGATAGACAGACAACAATAGTACTGGTATACAGTAGTGTTGCTGTTAGACAGACAACAGTAGTACTGGTATACAGTAGTGTTGCTGTTAGACAGACAACAGTAGTACTGGTATACAGTAGTGTTGATGTTAGACAGACAACAATAGTACTGGTATACAGTAGTGTTGCTGTTAGACAGACAACAGTAGTACTGGTATACAGTAGTGTTGCTGTTAGACAGACGACAGTAGTACTGGTATACAGTAGTGTTGCTGTTAGACAGACAACAGTAGTACTGGTATACAGTAGTGTTGCTGTTAGACAGACAACAATAGTACTGGTATACAGTAGTGTTGCTGTTAGACAGACAACAGTAGTACTGGTATACAGTAGTGTTGCTGTTAGACAGACAACAGTAGTACTGGTATACAGTAGTGTTGCTGTTAGACAGACAACAGTAGTACTGGTATACAGTAGTGTTGCTGTTAGAGCAGATCTCCTCCAGAGGGAAGCAGCTCCTCCTTCATGTAGCGCTGCAGATCCACACTCTGGTCCTCAAGGTTCACACACAGGAACTTCTTCACCACACAAACACACCTGACAGGGACACAGACACAAAGAAAGCACCTGTGTGTGATTGTGCGTATGTATTGCAGGCAGAATAACTTATTTAAATGTTCATCTGAGCCATCTTTGTTGCAGGTGAATGGTAACAGCTGAATAAGATGAGAAAAAGAAGAAACTCGCACACTGATCTTGATAGTATCACTGCTCTTTAATAACTTTTTGCTCTTTAATAACTTTATGTATCGACTCTAAGACCTTCCTCAGAGCTTATGTGAGTGTTTATAATTAGCAACCATGTGTAGACATTGATCAACCCACATCCGTTCAATGCATCAAATGGGGTTGGAGTCGAGGGAAAATAAGCAAGTGTTACCAAATATAACAATGTGCATTTATTTCATAACTATTCTAATAACGTGTCTAAAACCACAATGAGGACATCGACCTATAAGTCAGTTGTCATAAATCATTGGGTACAGTGCAAGAAAAAACGTTAAGCGTAAACCGAAGTGGAGGCATTCATTCATGTTCACATTTACATGCAGTCTTTAATCTCAATTTATTTTAAATGTCAAATCTGGCTTTTGAGTCTAACCTGCAAATTGACCCGGTACAGGTACTCCTCGTATTTAGCCTCGCTATTGTTGTTATTGTGTTACTATTTCCTTTTTATGGAGGAAATATTTGTCTCATTCTAACTCTGCACTGTTGGGAATGGGTTCATCAGTAAGCATTACACTGTCTCCACCTGTTGTATTCGGCCAATAACATTTGATTTGACTTTGTGTGTGTGTGTGTGTTCACTGTGATTGTGTGACTTACTTGTTTGCCTGCTCCTCTGTAGATGGTCGGTCGATGCGTTTAATTGTCTTTCCTGTTCTGTACAGTTCAGATACCTACACAAACACACACGCACATACATAACTTAGTTTGCATTTCTGTTGAAAAACATGTGATGCCTTATTGTACTTGTGTGCATAGACACAGAAAGTAGTTTGGGAGTGTGGGGGCTGCGTTATATATTCATTTTTGGTAGAAATAAAATTGTTTTTTAATAACTTTGAGGGTGGGTGATGGAAAAATATTTTTTGGCCGCATTACAGATGCTATATCAGTCCGCTAATACAGCACTATTAAAGATGGAGTGCACTACTTTTGTGGAGAAAAAAAAAGTTTGTAGTTTGTATCCTGTTTAGTGAATGATTACTGTGAGTATTAATGGAGTTTAGGACATGAAACTGTGTGGATCCTGTTTAGTGAATGATTACTGTGAGTATTAATGGAGTTTGGGACATGAAACTGTGTGGATCCTGTTCAGTGAATGATTACTGTGAGTATTAATGGAGTTTAGGACATGAAACTGTGGATCCTGTTTAGTGAATGATTACTGTGAGTATTAATGGAGTTTAGGACATGAAACTGTGTGGATCCTGTTCAGTGAATGATTACTGTGAGTATTAATGGAGTTTAGGACATGAAACTGTGTGGATCCTGTTTAGTGAATGATTACTGTGAGTATTAATGGAGTTTAGGACATGAAACTGTGTGGATGCTCATTTAGAAAGGTTGACCTAATCAGATAAGAGGAAATTGCCTATGATCAGAGAGCAGGGTCAGGCCCAGGACAATGAAGATGGACGGGGTGTGATTCTGACATCTAGCTAAACAAAGAGAGGACCATGGACATTCCACAGAGGAAAGGAGGGAAACTCATTGGGGTCATAAAATGTATAGCTGGGGAGGTGACACCTACAAGAGGGTGGTGACCAAAAGGAGGGAAGAGTATTAGATGTTTTGTGAACTTTCTAAATGCATGCACTCAACTGACTGTATCCTTGGTATTAAACACTTAACTCTCTTGAGCTTTTGGTCTCAATTCCTTATTGCAAAGAGGTTGCAATAGCATTTATCTTTTCAACAAATGGAAACAGGATGCACCTGAGCTCAATTTCAAGTCTCATAGCAAAAGCGTCTGAATAGTTATGTAAATAAGGTATGTTTTTTTATTTGTAATAAATGTGCAAAAATGTTTTTAAAAAGCTGTTTTCGCTTTGTCATTATGGGGCATTGTGTGTATTTAAGGCTGTAATGTAACAAAATGTGGAAAAAGTCTAGTTCTGAATACTTTCTGAATGCACTCTCTATATATAAAAGAAAATCTTCAGATTTTTCAGGGAGTGCTGCAGCACCCCTACTTCCCGCAGCTATGATAGTGTGTGTGTGGTGTAGTGTACCTCCACTCCTCTCTGTACGAGGCTGGGGGGAAGGCCTGCCAGTGTAGCGATGTTGGCTGCGTAGCTGGAGCGACAGATCCCATCCTTCAGCTGGTACAGAAACACCAATTCATCCCCATCCACCGCTGTCTCCAGAGTCTACACACACACACATATATATCAAGGCTGGGATTCAGTCCAAAGCATGCTTCAGTCCAAGGCATGCAATACATCTTTTTTTTTCTTTCTTAAATTTTTGTTTTACCCCCTTTCCTCCCCAATTTTAGTCGTATCCAATCGCTAGTAATTACTATCTTGTCTTATCGCTACAACTCCCGTACGGGCTCGGGAGAGACGAAGGTCGAAAGCCACACGTCCTCCGAAGCACAACCCAACCAAGCCGCACTGCTTCTTAACACAGCGGGCCTCCAACCCGGAAGCCAGCCGCACCAATGTGTCAGAGGAAACACCGTGCACCTGGCCCCCTTGGTTAGTGTGCACTGCCCGCCACAGAAGTCGCTGGAGCGCGATGAGACAAGGATATCCCTACCAGCCAAACCTTCCCTAACCCAGACGACACTAGGCCAATTGTGCGTCGCCCCACAGACCTCCCGGTCGCGGCCGGCTGCGACAGAGCCTGGGCGCGAACCCAGAGACTCTGGTGGCACAGCTAGCGCTGCGATGCAGTGCCCTAGACCACTGCGCCACCCGGGAGGCCCGACAATACACCTTTTAAAGGGTTTTTCCCCAACAAATCCCAACCTTACATACTGAAAGGGACACACACACACACACACACACACACACACACACACACACACACACACACACACACACACACACACACAGTACCAGTAGTGACAGCAGGCCTGAGGAAGGTAGGAGACCCAGCTGTAGCAGACTGTGGAAGTTAGTGGCCAATAGAATGTGAGGAACCTCGGCTGGAACTCTTTTCAGCCAATGAGAGATAGATGCCGCCAGAAGGGAAAGCCCATCCACCTGGTGAGAAACAGTTCAACAGTTTACTTCGACCCACATTGAAACACTGAAGCATAGAAAGACCCAAAGAAAGGCAAAAAATTGGGCAGTGTAAGGGAGACCTTTCTCCTCCATCCCTCCTTTCATGTCTCTCACGTGTTTCATCCCTCTTTCCCTCTCTCTCACCGTGTTAGTTCCTTTCCCAAACTCATCAATCAGGACCAGTGAGTGACCGCTGCTGTGGTTCAGAGCATGAGCCATCTGTAGCACAGACATACACACACATACGTGTATGACACACTGAGAATAGGTAAATGCATGTGTGTCTGTAGTGCAGTGGTGTAAAGTATTTAAGTAAAAATACTTTAAAGTACTACTTAAGTAGTTTTTTGGGGGTATCTGTACTTAACTATTTATATTTGTGAAAACTTTTACTTTTACTCCAGTACATTCCTAATGAAAATAATGTACTTTTTACTCCCATACATTTTCCCGGACACCCAGAAGTACTTGTTACATTTTAAATTCTTAGCAAGACAGGTAAATAGTCAAATTCACGCACTTATCAAGAGAACTTCCCTGCCTACATATTGCATCTGATCTGATCTGACTAACTAAACACACATGCTTTGTTTGTAAATGATGTCTGAGTGTTGGAGTGTGCCTCTGGCTATCAATATAAAAAATAATAATAATAATAATTGTGCAGTCTGGTTTGCTTAATATAAAGAATTTGAAATTATTTATACTTTTACTTTTGATACATAATGTATTTTTTTGGTTGACCTGACCAAATTCACATAGAATTGTGAGTTATAGATCTTTCATTCCCATTGAACGCAAGTCTAAGAAGCGATAGATCTGTTCTATGTGGGCTATTTCTATGCTTCGCGTTCTGAAGTTTTTGCGTCTTTTACTTTTGGTTTTGTACACCAGCGTCAAAAAGCTGAATATACAATAGTTTTGGTTACGGAAAATATATTTCACAGCGGTTTAGTTGGTACATTGATTCTCTACACAATGACTGCTTGTTTTGTCACATAAACTGAAATTTGGTAAACTATTTGGATTTTTGCAACCAGGGAATGGCGGAGCGATTTATGAATAGTGCATCTTGATCTTTAACTATATTTTAGCATTTACATGTCATTTTAATACTTAAATACATTTAAAACCAAATACTTTTAGAATTTTACTCAGTATTATTTATATCCTGCCTGGTTGGCCCTGCCCGGGGCTATCGTTAAACGGGGCCAGTGTCCCCCGAGTCCCCCCATCTCAACCTCCAGTATCTATACTGCAATAGTCTATGTGCCGGGGGCTAGGGTCAGTGGTATCTGGTGTATATCTGGTGTAATTCTCCTGTCTTATCTGGTGTCCTGTGTGAATTTAAGTATGCTCCCTCTAATTCTCTCTCTCCCTTTCACTTTTACTGGAGTAATTTTCTATTAAGGTATCTTTACTTTTACTCAATTACGACAATTTTGTACCTTTTCCACCATTGGCGTAGTGTATGTGTGTGTGTAGTGTGTGTGTACCTGGTTGAGGTCTATCATGAAGGTGCTGAGTCCTACAGACACAGATTCTCTGCTCTGCATGCGTGTGAAGATTCCGTCCACCAGACCAATCTCTGCCTCCTTCGCTGGCACGTCAGAACCAATCAGAGCCATGAACACAATCAGACCCACCTGACCCAGCCAATCAGAAGGAAGAGAAAACAATCTATCCTGAAACAACTCAAGAACTGTATCCGTCTTTGACACTTTCTCTCTGTGTGTGTGTGTGTGTGTGTGTGTGTGTGTGTGTGTGTGCGTGCGTGCGTGCGTGCGTGCGTGCGTGTGTGTGGGTGAGTGAGTGAGTGTGAGTAAGTGAGTGTGTGTGTGTGTGTGTCCTTGCCTGTTTGAGGTAGATGCTCTTGCCAGATGAGTTGGGTCCGGTGATGATCTTGACCCGTCCCCGAGTCTCAGAACTCAGGAAGGAGTTAGACACAAACATAGGAGAACACAACTCCAACAGAGGGTGTCTGAGAGAGTGAGAGAAAGAGAGATCTGAGCAACAACAACCCTTATCTGCCTCTCTAACCTCCTCCCTGGATACCCTAGGGGTTCATACAGGCATCTAGCCAACTGGAATGGGGTCTGAGTGTGCATACCTGGCCTGTCTGAGTGTTATCCTGTGGTGGTTGGCCAGAGTGGGGGTAGTGTATCCGTACTCCTGGGAGGCATGGCTCAGTGCCATCAGACAGTCCAGCTCAGCACTCAGATCCAGAACCTACACACACACACATACACGTAGCATAATCCCACAAAAAGGTAAGTGTGCACACAGAGATACCATATAAAGATGCACACCTTGTACAGACAGGCGCTTCTCCCCAGCACTGTGGTCTGCAGCTGTGTCATAACCGCTGTCTCCATGTCTGAGAGAGAGAGAGAGAGAGAGAGAGAGAGAGAGAGAGAGAGAGATTCAGACATGTAGAAAGTCTACTTTTTTTTTCCAAAATGGTTTCTTCGGTTGTACCCTAGAGATCTTCACGGGTCAACCTGTACCCAAATACCCGATCCGGGACCCGAGCAGGTCCGGATCCTGAATTGTGAATAACGTCACGGTCTGGGTCGGATCTCATATGATTGTCACAGGTCTTGGGTATGTGTAATTTTAACTGACTTGTCCGGAAGGGCCTGTAAATATCCGAACGCGACTGCTGCAGCAGAGAGACAAGACAGAAATGGTATAATTTATGCTGCTGGTCTTGCTTTTCAGAAGAGTGGAGATTGGTGCGTGTAGCTTGTTGTTGGCCAATCATAAGTCATCAAAGTGCCAATAGGCTACAATCATAGTCTCCATGTGAGGCAAAAGTGAGGAGATATCTAATCAACGGAAGATGGAATTAAAAGGCAGACTGTTACTTAATATTCTGAAAAGAGTTGATGTTATTTGCAACTGTAGGATGAGAAAGCGCACGCACTGCAGCATCAGTCAGCATAGCTAGCTAGCGTTACTAGCTTCTCGTCCTGGTTTGATGCCGTCCAAGACTGGTACAACGTAATGATATTGGATCAAATCAAATTGTATTTGTCACATGCACCGAAAACCACAAGCCCTTAACCAACAATGCAGTTAAAGAAATACAGTTAAGAAAATATTTACTAAATAAACAAAAGTTTTAAAAAATATATATAAAAGATAAAAAGAAAGTTACATAACAATAACGAGGCTATATACAGTGGGTACCGGTACCGAGTCAACGTGCGAGGATACAGGTTAGTCGAGGTCATTTGTAAAGTGACTATGCATAGATAATATACAGCGGGGGGGGGGGGGGGGGTGTTTCACTGTAAATAGTTCAGGTGGCCATTTGATTAATTGTAAATAATAGCAGTCTTATGGCTTGGGGTAGAAGCTGTTAAGGAGCCTTTTGGTCCTAGACTTGGCGCTCCGGTACCACTTGCCGTGCGGTAGCAGAGAGAACAGTCTATGACTTGGGTGGGACCGGAGTCTTTGACAATTTTTTGGGCCTTCATCTGACACCACCTAGTATATAGGTCCTAGATGTCAGGAAGATTGGCCCAGTGATGTACAACGCCGTACGCCCTACCCTCTGTAGAGCCTTATGGTCAGATGCCGAGCAGTTGCTATACCAGGTGGTGATGCAACCAGTCAGAATGCAGCTGTAGAACTTTTTGAGGATCTGGGGACCCATGCCAATTGTTTTCATTCTCCTGAGGGGGAAAAGGTGTTGGCGTGCCCTCTTCACAACTGTCTTGGTGAGTTTGGACCATGATAGTTTGTTGGTGATGTGGACACCAAGGAACTTGAAACTCTCGACCCGCTCCACTTCAGCCCCACGATATTAATAGGGGCCTGTTCGGCCCTCCTTTTCCTATAGTCCCAGTTGTCTTGAAAGCACCATAAATCCAGAGAATGCCAGACTGATGACAAAATTTGCCCACAAAGGACCGCCGCGCCACCTTCCTGTTCAAGTGAGCACAGCACAACAAGGTGAGTCCAAAAATGTCTTGTCTGCTGCTGCATAAATTATGTAATATGGCAGGGAGATATGTATACTGTAGCTAAGAAAGTAATAGTAAGTGTATGTTGTGTAGTAAGCTGTTAGTAACCCATGTGCCTCACCCTAATAATTTGGTCTATTTTCACTTAATTTTGTTCTGACTTGGTGGTGCACATGTAGCCTATAACCTGTTTTTTTTTTTAGAAATGTAATTATTGAATATTGTAAGAACTTTCATTGTCTGCTTTTATGCCCCCTTTATTTATCCTACAGTTTTGACTTGGTGTACAGGGAGAACACTAAGAACGGCCCATGTTCTGAGTTCTGTTGCTGTACATTTCAAAAGTGCTGAACAAATATTTATATTGACTACGCCCGTCGTAGCTTAATCATGAATGTCTTAATCAGAATTACGGATTGCCTGTTATTCGCATGTCGTCCCCGTATGCCATAGTTTGTACATCTCAATTGTCAGTAGAAACCACATTTGTTTAAACAAGTCAGCCATTTCCAGGCTGTATCCCATCCGGCCGTGATTGGGAGTCCCATAAGGCGGCGCACAATTGGCTCAGCGTCGTCCAAGTTTGGCAGGGGTAGGCCGTCATTGTAAATAAGAATTTGTTCTTAACTGACTTGCCTAGTTAAATAAAGGTTACATATCAACTATGTTTTTTTAAAGGCAGTAAATGAGGCTGAATTAACTGTTTCGCTGACAGACAAGTCTCCGCTGATAGCCAGGTGTAGCAGTGGAAAGATGTTGGGACTGCTGTTGGGACTCTTCTGTTGGGACAGCTTTATGTAGGCCTTAACAGTTATTGGGCACCATTTGTCACCGTTGTAGTGCAATTAATGTATTGTTGACTGTCGTGTTGTGTAGTGGCTTTGCTGGTATGCATCCCACAATTGTTTTTTTCACCCCACCAAGATTTACATGCTAAAATCGCCACTGGTACCAACGCACATTGACTTGGTATCGGTACCCCTGTATATATACCCTCGTTATTGTTATGTAATTTTATTGTGTTACTTTTTATTACATTTTTTACTTTAGTTTAGTTACTAAATATTTTCTTAACTCTTATTTCTTTCACTGTACTGTTGGTTAAGGGCTTGTAAGTAAGCATTTCACGGTAAGGTCTACTACACCTGTTGTATTCGGCACATGTTTGATTTGTTTGCTGTATTTGATACCATTCCACTTCATTAACATGAGCCTATTCTTCCCAATTAAGCTGCCACCAACCCTGTGGTATATATATTTATATTCCGGTCTCTGACATTGCTCGTTCTGATGTTTATTTTCTGGATTATGTGTGTCCCCATTTTAGAGAGGACAGAGAGAGAGAGACGAGAGAAGAGGAGCGAGAGAAAGAGAGGGGAGGGCTGACAGCCTGACCTTTGGTGTCACAGTGTAAGTCTCCCAGCAGGTCATCTAGCTCCTTAGTTCTCTGACTGCGGTAGTGCAGACGCTCCTCAGACAGAAACTAAACACATACAGTGAGAACATACACACATCATAAACTCACACTCACAGTGGGAGCAAACATACACATGTATCATACACACACCATGAAGTCAAGGCTCTCTATCTCAAAGTCCTCTTTCTCCACCATGCTGGGCAACCGAGGGACCGAGAGCAGGAACCCTATCTGAGAGAGAAAGAAAGAGATAAATAAATTATGTTGATAGGATAGGACATACAGATTACAATTTCACCTCATTTAATGGATATTTAGAAAGCATCAGCATCCTACTGATCCTGACAGTCAGCAAGGTACACTTTAGATTTATTTGTTTAGCATCCTTGTTAGCATGTAAACCAGGGATGGGTAACCCCATGATGGATGTCAGATCAGGGGGATGTAGACAGACAGTAATAGTAGATGTCTCAGACCAGGGGGATGTAGACAGACAGTAGTAGTAGATGTCTTAGACCAGGGGGATGTAGACAGACAGTAATAGTAGATGTCTCAGACCAGGGGGATGTAGACAGACAGTAGTAGTAGATGTCAGACCAGGGGGATGTAGACAGACAGTAATAGTAGATGTCTCAGACCAGGGGGATGTAGACAGACAGTAGTAGTATATGTCTTAGACCAGGGGGATGTAGACAGACAGTAATAGTAGATGTCTCAGACCAGGGGGATGTAGACAGACAGTAGTAGTAGATGTCAGACGAGGGGGATGTAGACAGACAGTAGTAGTAGATGTCAGACTAGGGGAATGTAGACAGACAGTAATAGTAGATGTCAGACAAGTGGAATATAGACAGACAGTAATAGTAGATGTCAGACCAGGGGGATGTAGACAGACAGTAATAGTAGATGTCAGACCAGGGGGATGTAGACAGACAGTAGTAGTAGATGTCTCAGACCAGGAGGATGTAGACAGACAGTAGTAGTAGATGTCAGACCAGGGCGATGTAGACAGACAGTAGTAGTAGATGTCAGACCAGGGGATGTAGACAGACAGTAGTAGTAGATGTCAGACCAGGGGGATGTAGACAGACAGTAGTAGTAGATGTCTCAGACCAGGGGGGTGTAGACAGATAGTAATAGTAGATGTCTCAGACCAGGAGGATGTCGACAGACAGTAGTAGTAGATGTCAGACCAGGGGGATGTAGACAGACAGTAGTAGTAGTAGATGTCAGACCAGGGGGATGTAGACAGACAGTAGTAGTAGATGTCAGACGAGGGGGATGTAGACAGACAGTAGTAGTAGATGTCAGACTAGGGGAATGTAGACAGACAGTAATAGTAGATGTCAGACCAGTGGAATATAGACAGACAGTAATAATAGATGTCAGACCAGTGGAATGTAGACAGACAGTAATAGTAGATGTCAGACCAGTGGAATGTAGACAGACAGTAATAGTAGATGTCAGACCAGGGGGATGTAGATGACGCAGCAGGAGGGGATGCGGGTGTCCAGGTGCTCCAGCTCTCTGCGAGCCACGTCCGTCAGGAAGTCAGACAGTCCCATCATCCTCCGCTTCTCTGGCAGAGGGAGCAGACGGAGGTGAGTAAGATGACCCTAACCTTCACCTTAACTTAACCATCAGCTAACCCTAACCTTCAACTAACATAACCCTAACCTTCAACTAACATAACCCTAACCTTCAACTAACATAACTCTAACCTTCAGCATTCCCTAATGTTATGAACACTCACTCTCGTCTATAGCAGGGTCCACATTGGGTTTGACAGTGAAACGGTTTTCTGCTAAACTGCCCTCAAAGTCCACCTATACAAGACACAAATCACAGAAAAAAATGAGAATGAAACACATTGAGATACAGAACTTGGGAGCTGCACCTGACGTGTGTACTGTGTGTCCCACCACTCTGCTGATGAGCGAGGCGATGTAGTAAAGGTCGTCTGAGAATCCCTCACTGATCTCCTGGAAGAGTTGGATGGACTGAGGCAGGGAGCGCACTGTGTCCCTGATACACACCGCACTATACACTGTCTACAACACAGACATACACACAAACACACACTATTCACACTGCACCGTAGATTGTCTAATACACATTCAGACACACTATTCATATAGATAAATGGCCGTAGAACTCCTACCTTGTAGAGACCCTGCCAGTCAGAGACTTTGGTGTGAGACAGAGACATCGAACGCAGGAGAGTCTACAGCAGGAGAAATAATACTCTTTATTACAGAAAATTCATACTCAACACTGATGTTGCAGACTGAGGCCTGCATGGCGCTGAAGGGTAAAGTTCACAGGTCATGGTTACCGGGATGTTCCTGATGTTGCGTAGGGAGGACTGCAAAGTGTTTAGGGAGTCAGAGTTGCGTGGACAGGAGAAGAATCTCACAACTTCCTGTCTCCTGTTCAACACCGCCAGGTCACGAGTCGGCCTCAGAAACCACTGGCTGAGAGAGAGAGTATTTCACAATAACCAACATCTATCAGAACAAGGAGGGATAGATTATGACTACGCACCACAAACAGGTACTGAGGTATTGATTATGTTTCTCAGATATAATCTGTGTGTGGTTGGTTTCTGACACTTCAACCATGAGAACAGGTTTTCCTCACCGAAGCAGTTTGGAGCCAAACTTGCACCTGCAGTGATTCAGTATCCCTGAAACAGAGACACCAACCCAACACCCATGACCTCATCACTACAGGAAACACGACTGAGAGATCACCGCTTCTCATAATGCGAGTGTGAGAATGTACTGACATCATATCAGCGCATTAACTTCCCATAATGTGTGTTACCATAGAGACTGAGCCCTTCCTTCTCCCCAGACTGCAGCTTGTACACAGAGGGGTGCAGCTCCGACTTGAAGATCTGCAGCACGCTGGAACACACACACACAACAAACATGGCAGAGCGAGTGTGTGTGTGTGTGTGTGTTTGTGTCTGTTTGTCTCCAGGGGGACTGACCTGTAAGTATCCTGGTCCACGTACACTACGTCTTTCCTGTAAGAGGAATGAAATTCAGATGTGAAAAAACCATTCAACCACAATACCTATACACAACTGACCTATCTCTCTGTATGTGTGTGTTGTGTTGTGTGTGTGTCTTACAGTGTGTAGGTGTGGAACTGTAAGATGGGGACTCCCACACTACTGTCCTCTAGCTCCACTCCCACTCTCCTCCTGTCCAGACACTTCAGCAACGCACCTACTGACCGCAGCTAGGACACACACACAAATAAACACACACACACACGCACACACACACAACATTTTCAATTTAATCTCAAATGTCAGTGTGAGGTTATTTTCCTGGAACAAGTGAGAGAACTCACCATGAGGAGGGAGGAGAACTCACCATGGGGGGGAGGAGAACTCATCATGAGGGGGGAGGAGAACTCACCATGAGGGGGGGGTCGAAGGAGATGCAGGAGGAGAGGTAGGAGATTCTCTCTCTCTCTGAGACGGCAGGAGGAAGGAAGGGAAAATGGGCAGACAACAGTCTCTGCTTACTGACCTCCAGACCTGTTGTAAAGAGAGGGAGAGAGAGAGAATCTGTAACTGAAAACTTGACTATTGATGTTCAAAAGTTACACTTAGAACAATACCTAGTGTATTACCACAGGCAAGGCAGCTGTTCTTACCAAAGTCCACATAAGGATAGGTCACCACCTCAGGCCTGTAGTCTGGGTTGGCTCCTGGAAGCAGGGAGGAGAGAGGGAGTCAGAAAGAGAGAGGGGGATAGAAGAGAGAGAAAAAGAAGAGAGTGAGAGATAGAAGAGAGCTTGAGAGAGAGTGATAGAAGGGCAAGCAGATAACGTGAGAAAGTGCAAATGTATAAAGATTCTTTAGCATTAACCTTTACCCTCCACCTTAACCATCACCCCTCCCTGGCCAGACTAAAGTTTTGCCTTCCCCAGTCCTCCCTGTGGGGTGCTCCTCCTCACCCAGTCCCTGCATGAACTGGACCATGCAGCGTTCCTGCTTAGCACTGGTAATGATCACATGAGGGCTCACCTCCTGGACCACTGAGAGAGGGAGGGGGAGAGGGGAGGGGGCAGAGGCAGGGGACCGGGGACAGGGGGAAGGAGAGGAGAAGAAGAGGAGAACAGGGGGAGGGAGAGGGGGAGAGGACAGGGGGAGGGAGAGGAGAAGGAGACAGTGGAGAAGGGGACCAGGGGGAGGGAGGGGACCAGGGGGAGGGAGGGGAGAGAGGGAGGGGGGGACAGGGGATAGGGGACCGGGGAGGGGACCAGGGGGAGGGAGGGGGGAGAGGACAGGGGGAGGGAGAGGGGGACAGGGGAGAGGGGACCGGGGGACAGAGAAATGTGTTTGGGTCAGTTAGTCATTTAGGTGTGTGTACTGACTACCTCTTGTTAGTGTGTGTAAGTGTATGTGTGTTTAACTTTAGTATATACCTCTGGCCAACAGTTGGAGCTCGTGGTTGTCTGAGGTGTCAGGCATGTAGTGCAGAGTGAAGTCTCTGCTGTCATAGAAACACAACCCCAACTGCCCATGCTGGGCAAACACACTCAGCAACACCTGGACACACACACACACATTATCTTAATCTGCCATGGCCCATTGTTTGTAGTTTGTATAGCACACATGACATGTGTGTGTGTGTTCACTGTTGCTCTCACCTCATATGATTCTTCCTCCTCCTCCTCTTCTCCATTCATATTGGGGAGCCCAGACAGGCCTCCTCTGACATCCCCAGGCACCGCCATATACTCTCTAGGCTACACAAAGACACGCAGACAACTTTGGCCTGAACTTTGTCACGTCAATCATTATATCATAATGTGGCTACTGTTAGTTTGCTAACGTAAACTACTTTGAATTTCACTTATGTAGTAGGCCTAGCCCTTTCCGTTTACAGACATATAGAATGTGCGCCTCAGTTATGGCATGTCTGTTAGTTAGCAACTTACCGGTGGTCTATGTCAACTGACTTTAACGTTTACTCGGCTTTTTGCTGCTGTGTGTGTAGTTGATTTTAAGCGCGTCTCTCACTGTGATCTGGCACCGGGCGCGAGGCATGTCACCAAGCGCGCTAAATTCATCCCCACGTGCGCTGGCGTGGCTGCAGCAGAATTAAAGCCAAAGATGATTAGATAAATGAAGATGTCCCACTCGTTTACCAGCTACTTAAAGCCCCAAGTCTTTTCTTTATTTTGTTAAATATGTTTTTCTCTGTATTTTTAATTGTATTTTTAAGTAATCGCCGTATGTCTGTCTAACAAATCAATTTGTGTGATTATTTCATGAAAATAATGTCATTATATAGTTCATTGACAGTACATGAACCAGAAAACATTTGCAAGTGGCAGTGGTGTAGTGAAGGGCACACACAGGTATACGCTGTATACTCACTTATTTTTCAGTGGGCACTGCATATACTCACTTCTTAATCCCCACTGATACCTATCAAAGCAGTGTAGTGGAGGTATCCATCACCTTATCAATTAATAGGGCTGATGGAACAGATTGGACTGTTTATCTTAAAATGTTGATAAAATATTATTTCTTCACATGTTAGGTGCAACAATGTACACATGACTGTGTGAATATTACAAAATGCAATTTGGGGCTGACACCTTTCTAAAATGTGCACCGCACATGTGAGCTGTTTCATGGACAGAGATGTTATCTTTTAGAAAGTGGTGGGATTTAATGATGCAATAACTGTCATGGGTTGCTAATATGATTAGGATAATTCCTTTGGCTGCTAGACAATGAAAGTAAATTGAAAGAAAACCAATAGAACATGAGATCGCATGCCTACCTGTCAGAATAATATCATGATTATTTGCATCAATCCAGTGGCCATTTATTTTGCAAACTCCATCTCATGTGCTAACCAAACAACACTGATAGGTGCCTGCACAGTTGAATTAAAGGGTAACTACACTCAAATATCTCAAATATATATATATGTATTTGATTTTTCCCAGACCTCAAAAGTGGTCTCCAGATGTGGTTTATTAAGCATTGTTATGAACTTAGAACATACGTTTTTCTGTTAAAAAAAAAAGGTGACTTTGAGATCGAAAGCCTGAAAGAATTGGGGAAAATCTGAAACCTGTGAATTTATGATTCAGTTGATCTGTTTCAATAATAGGTACTACTATTAGCCTACTGCACAGTACAACTTGGGTTGGCCTGACAGTGAAAGAATATGTGATTGATCATTCAGAGTGAATGTCACTGTTTCTCCTAGAATTTTTCACACAGGGCATCTTTCCTTCGCTGGGCGGGCCATTTGAAACATTTTTGGCAAAATTATAGTATTCCCACTCCTCCATGCACCACTGGGGAGTGGGATGTCTCGCTTCCTATTCCATCTCTGCTAAAGCATGGGTTCAGAACTGAATGAAAGCTGTGAGTGTACATGTGTGATGACAACCATCCTGTGTGTGTGTGTGTGTGTGTGTGTGTGTGTGTGTGTGTGTGTGTGTGTGTGTGTGTGTGTGTGTGTGTGTGTGTGTGTGTGTGTGTGTGTGTGTGTGTGTGTGTGTGTGTGTGTGTGTGTGTGTGTGTGTGTGTGTGTGTGTGTGTGTGTGTGTGTGTGTGTGCGTGTGTGTGTGTGTGTGTGTGTGTGTGCGAGAACATGTGGTAGAGAAGACTTTTACAATAACAATGAGCCCCAGGACAGGAGTTATGGCAGCATGTAATATCAGCTATTTCATTAAAAAAACTGCATTTTAAAACAAACAGCAATAGATTTAACATACTTTTTTTTTTAAATTCAATTGCTAACATTCATTGGTCAAAACTGAAGTCACATTGTCAAAACTCTTCACACAGACAACGAAACAGAAGTGTATGTAGACCAAATTGTGAAACATTTTTCATTACTTTCACACAAAATGCATTCAATGACCACATTATCTGAAATCCATTAACTCTTTTCTCATTCATACTCCACCATCTGCAAAACTACAGTGGGAAGAAAAAGTACGTGAAGCCTTTGGAATTACCTGGATTTCTGCATAAATTGGTCATCAAATTTGATCTGATCTTCATCGAAGTCACAACAATAAGCAAACATAGTGTGTTTAAACTGATAACATACAGATTATTGTATTTTTCTTGTCTATATTGAATACATCATTTAAACATTCACAGTGTAGGTTGGAAAAAGTATGTGAACCCCTAGGCTAATGACTTCTCCAAAAGCTAATTGGAGTCAGGAGTCAGCAGAATGCTCAATGAGGTTAAGAAGAACACTAGAATGTCAGCTAAAAACATATAGAAATCTCTGGAACATGCTAACATCTCTGTTGACGAATCTCCGATACGTAAAACACTAAACAAGAATGGTGTTCATGGGAGGACACCACGGAAGAAGCCACTGCTGTCCAAAAAAAAACATTTCTGCACGTCTGAAGTTTGCAAACTGGATGTTCCACAGCGCTACTGGCAAAACATTCTGTGGACAGATGAAACTACAGTTGAGTTGTTTGGAAGGAACACACAACACTATATGTGGAAAAAAAGGCACAGCACACCAACATCAAAACCTCAACTGTAAAGTATGGTGGAGGGAGCATCATGGTTTGGGGTTGCTTTGCTGCCTCGGGTCCTGGACAGCTTGCTATCATCGACGGAAAAAATAATTCTCAAGTTCATCAAGACATTTTCAGGAGAATGTTAGGCTCTCTTTCCACCAATTGAAGATCAACAGAAGTTGGGTGACGCAACAGGACAACGACCCAAAACACAGAGGTAAATCAACAACAGAAAATACGCCTTCTGGAGTGGCCCAGTCAGAGTCCTGACCTTTTATTATGGAATGGTCTACCGTATCAAAGGCTTTTGCCAAGTCAATAAAAATAGCAGCACAATATTGCTTAGAATCCTGGGCAATGGTGACATCATTGAGGACCTTTAAGGACCAACAAAGTTACACATGGAATAAAACAAACGTACAGTCAATAACACAATAGAAAAAATCTATATACAGTGTGTGCAAATGAGGTAAGATTATGGCGGTAAGGCAATAAATAGGCCGTAGTGGTGAAGTAATTGAAGAGGGAGTGGTTACAAAATTGATTGGACACACCTAGTAAGCAATACTATACACATTAAAAAGTTAAATACTGTAGCTATGTTATCAAAAAAATACAACTCCAAGCAAGAAGTATCAGAACACTTAGATATGACTGGGAGAAGTGTCAAGAATAATAAAGCAATATATTCCATAGTACACTAGAACACAGCAAACATGAACAACAAGTCTAAACATAGCTGAGGGCAATTAAGCAAAATGTCCACTAGATGACAGCAAATGGACCTATCACGAACCTGGATTTCTCACCCTTCCTGTAGGTTCGTGACAGGTCCATTTGCTGTCATCTAGGGGACATTTTGCTCAATTGCCCTCAGCTATGTTTAGACTGTTGTTGTTCATGTTTGCTGTGTTATAGTGTTCTCCCTCTTCAAATTAGGGCTAATTGGAAAAGCTGTTCAATAGAGGACATTGTATTATTTCTTTGTACTTCCTGACGAAGGCCATGCAGCCGAAACACGTCGGATTTTAAAAACTTTGTTTCTATTGAACATGCCATACAAATAAAGGCATTTTAATTCATTATATGAAGAGTGCCTTGGTCCTCCTTTCTTTTTGATGACCAATTCACCCCTTTTACAAAAGAGCACCTTCTGTCTACCAAAATGTACTAATGTGTACCTTAGTAGCGCTTCCCTTCCTCCTCTTTCTACTCTACTCAGCAAATTGGATGAAGTCTATCACAGTGCCATCCATTTTGTCACCAAAGCCCCATATACTACTCCCCACTGCGACCTGTATGCTCTCGTTGGCTGGCCCTCGCTTCATACTCGTTGCCAAACCCACTGGCTCCAGGTCATCTATAAGTCTTTGCTAGGTAATGCCCCGCCTTATCTCAGCTCACTGGTCACCATAGCAGCACACCCCCGTAGCACGCGCTCCAGCAGGTATATTTCACTGGTCACCCCCAAAGCCAATTCCTCCTTTGACCGTCTTTCCTTCCAGTTCTCTGCTGCCAATGACTGGAACGAATTGCAAAATCACTGAAGCTGGAGACTCATATCTCCCTTTCTAACTTTAACACCAGCTGTCAGAGCAGCTCACAGATCACTGCACCTGTAAATAGCCCATCTGCCCATTCTGTTATTTATTTATTTTGCTCCTTTGCACCCCAGTATCTCTACTTGCACATTAATCTTCTGCACATCTATTACTCCCGTGTTTAATTACTAAATTGTAATTATTTCACCACTATGGCCTATTTATTGCCTTACCTCTCTTATCTTACCTCATTTGCACACACTGTATATAGACTTTTCTATTGTGTTATTTTTATGTTTATTCCATGTGTTTATGTTTATTTCTGTTTATTCCATGTGTAACTGTGTTGTTATTTGTGTCGCACTGCTTTGCTTTATCTTGGCCAGGTCGCAGTTGTAAATGAGAACTTGTTCTCAACAGGCCTACCTGGTTAAATAAAAAAATAAAAACAATTAAAAAAGCACAAAGACATTGGCAGCAAGTTTAAATCTCCAACCACTCCTGTGCAAGTGATGAACAGCGTCATGTGTTTTCATATGTATCTTATATTTTGCAATAGTTTACTTTGAGTGTGTGGCTACAACATATTGACTTTTGTGACTAATAGACTGGTTAGGCATCTTTTATAAATGTTGTATCATTTTTATCCCCTAACACTTTACTATTACTATTCAAATTCTTTGTAACACCTATAAATTACATTGTACTACTTTGTACATACGTGTTTCATCGTTATCTGGGATAAAACCCAATGGTCGATCAGTCAGTGAGGTTGAAGCGTCTGTTCTGTGTCTAGTTAACCCAGACAGTACACTTTGTTTTGGGGTAAGTGCTAGCAAAAGCATTGGGTGAAAATATGTTTTGTATGTTTTAATGAGTAGGTCATTAAAAACTACTTTTCAACTTTTGTGATGCTTTCTTTGTTGTTGCTAAAAATGAATGAATCTGAAAACCAAAGCCACAACAAAGTTAGTGATTTTAGTGCAAACTAGCACATTTGTGTTAAAGGAATTTTGATTCCTGTTTATTAACCAATTAAATTAAAACACTCTGCCCATAAATAAGAATTTGTAAGATAATTATCAGCAAAAAATGGATAGATACCAGTCTTAAAATCAATCAATCAATAGCGTTTATTCTCGAGAGTACTGATCATAATACATTTTACATCAGGTTATATAATAAAGATGATGTCATAGGTTTTAATGTCCAACCTCCTCTCGGATACAATGGCAATACAGTTCGAGTTCTCATTACTGTCTGCCACCTGTTCAACTATCTACAACCAACTCAAGGTCTTTCCCCTCCCTGGGTAGAGACATCATTCTAGCCTGTCTGAAGATAAACCCATTCTTTCTAACAAGGAACACATAACATTCAACATTTATGAGTTATAATTCTAAGTCAAATGTATACATATTTTAGTCATTAAACACAAAAATCCCGTAACAATTTGTAACAAGCATTCATTGTTACAACTCTGTAATTGCTGTTGTTGTTTGGGGTTTTAGGCTGGGTTTCTGTCCAGCACTTCGAGATATTAGCTGATGTACGAAGGGCTATATAAAATAAACTTGATTTGATTTGATTTGATGATGTCAGTACAGTGAAACAACGAGTTATTACAATGTATTACAATACTTTTTACATTGTACTCGTGTGTAAATACCTTGTTATAATAATGACACTACAGTGTTATCCAAACTTTATTTAAAGTGCATTCAGATTTCAATGCACTTTGTAATATACAATTGTATTATTTTGTATTGACCTGAACACCAAGCATCCTCATCAAGAGGATAAAGTTTGGGCTTGACAGTTGCTGGATCTGGGTTTAAGCTCCACTCTGGGCTACCCCACTGAATTCACTGCAATATCAAACAACCAACCACAAAGACCAATTCAGATGAATAAAATGTTGTGCTGGGTTCTGATCTAGTTGTACTGCTGACAACCCTAGACTACACATTGACCCTGAACTACACAACCCCATTACCCACATTACCTATTACCCACATTACCCACATTACCCCCCATGTCAGCTATTTACAATATCACTTTCACCTCCATTCTGTAACTCTGGTTCTCACTTAATTTGAAGTTCTGATTTCCTTTGACGACGAGGAATGTTCCAGTAGCCACTCCCCACAATACATCTGGACCAGCACTGGACCCACTCACCTCACTGACCTCAGGGTCTTGGGGAAAGGAGGACAGAGGTGCCATCAGTTAGAATTTGGGTTAGCCAATAAGACACAGCATGAGAGATTAGACAGAGACAGAACATTCAGTAATCACACACACTGTAATAGACATATTACTGAAATATCTAAAGGTATAACTATTCAGAATTTCCCCTCACCCCGGAACCTGGTTTTGGGGTCCTCCAGGGCCGTGTGCTCCACAGTGCAGACGTAGACGTCCCCCTCCTGTGGGGTGAAACTCAGGCTGGAGAACTGGTGGAACGTTCCATCTTTATTAGGATAGTACCGACTGAGAGACGCTCCCTCAGTCACCTCCAGGCCATTCTTGGTCCAGCTGACTGGGAAAGAAGTTATTCACAAAACAGATAAGGGTGTTCTCCACCCCCAGCTCCTCCTCATCCCTGGGGTAGATGGTGCTCTCAGGGGTATCTGGGGGGAAAATAGAAACCGTAAAATAGAAAAAGACACCACTAGTGACATGAACCAAACCCATTCATGATCTGGTCTGATATTCAGTAGATCACTGTCTGTCCGCTAGACTAAAAGCCTTGTGGTAGAAAATGTTATATGCTCTCATCTGTGTTCTATCCCAAGGTTCACATGTTCTGTTTAATTGTCTGACAATGATAATTGTTATTTTCTGTTATTAAGTTGCGAGGTGCTTGTGGTTGGGTCACAGGGTGCGGGTCAAGCAGACCTCTCTCCTCCACCTTGAGACTCAGCCTGAATAGATAATATGTATCTGTGTCTGCTTAGTCATGCTTAGGAAACTTGTTTGTATAGCCGTATATAAGACAACTGCTGGGACAGTCCCAACGGAGCTCCCGATCGACGTGTACATGGTGCATTGAGTTGGTTGGAACCTCTCCAGTTAACTGTTAATTAACAATGATTCATTTAAGTTTGACTTCGAGTGTCCCTGTGTTGAATTTCCAAGACAGGCTCATCACCCACTCTGGAGGGCATTGCTTTTACAGGTGTCAGGCAACTCCATGCACAGACTAAGACACTCTTCCAGGTAAGAGGTACACAGTAAAATACAACTATATTTATCCATTGTTTTTTACTGGCTCCTAGTCAATGGGTGAGAGTATGTAAGCTCTTTTCTTTTCAGCAGTCATACAATTATCCCTTTTGCATGAAGAACTATCTGATAACTAGGTGAACCTCACATAGTTAACTGGGTCCTACCCTCGTTCAGACTTGACAGCATGTACATGCACCTGAGTCCTAAAAACGCCCCCATTCAGACATGAAACCCAGGAGCCTCTCAGATGCATAGATGACTACATACACATTTCTTGAATGTTTGTTGAATCCCTCCTTGGTGTGTTTTTTATTTGATAGATTTAGTCAAATGCTTACCATAGATATACAGTAACTTTGTCTGAACAGGAGCATTCCAGTCCAGCCCAAGGGCATTTCTCTCTCACACACCCTACAGGCCAACACTGGAACTACACCTACAGTAGGAGCAATGAGTAGAGGAGAGCGAGCTAGATGACGTACATCACAGTCATGCCCTCGTGCTCTTGGGGGATGTCCATGCCTGCACTGTGGAGTTCTGGGGTGAGAGATGCAAGGGAGCAGGTTTTATTCATCATGGGCAGATTGGATGTTATATTTAGAGGATCTGATGTCTTTTATTTTATAAATGAATGATACATGTCTAGTTGTATTTGAGCATGAGTGAAACACAACATGGATGAAATGTGTCCTCCTTCTATGCCCCAGAGACTGAGCTGAGTGGGTCCGGTGCTGGTCCTGCTGTATTCTCTGGAGTAGGCCTGACTCTGGGGCTGCTAGGGGTGGCCACCGGAACATTCCTCCTCGTCAAAGGAAACCAGTGCAACTGAGTCATATACTGTTGTGTTAAGTAACAGTTCTGTACAGTTTATCTCAGTGTTTGTTCTCTCTTTTATGATCCCCTACATTTAAAAGTCAATTAAAGAGCATGAATTCACATCCATACTTTGACATGCCTTTTCCAAACCTATTTAATTTGTCATTTAATCACCCACAGACAGTCAGGCAGATGTATGTACACAGCTTTTATTATTGTCACGACTTCCGCCGAAGTCGGTTCCTCTCCTTGTTCGGGCGGCGTTCGGTCTTCTAGCCATCGCCGATCCACCTTTCATTTTCCATTTGTTTTGTCTTGTTTTCCCACACACCTGGTTTACATTTACCTCATTACTTGCTGTGTATTTAACCCTCTGTTTCCCCCACGTCTGTGTGTGAAATTGTTTGTTGTAAGTGCTTGGGCACATTTTGACTGGTGCGCGACAGGTTTTGTACCCATATTTTGTATTTCTGGATGCCGTTGGTTTTGATAATTAAACTGCTCCGGTTATTACCCAGTTCAGCTCTCCTGCGTCTGACTTCCCTGCCACCAGTTACGCACCCTTTACAATTATTGCAATTTTTTCCTTCTGTTTGTTTTTTGTGTCAATTCTTTGTTTCTACCATGTGAGACCCAAGCATAGATCCAAATGAGCCTTATTGTATTACCCTTCAGAAATAATAGGCCTTTGAATATCAAGTTCGTAGAAAATGTTTCTGGAAACGTTGCGAAAATGTAACATAGGGCTTCAACGGTAGAAAGAATGTGTGGTAGAAAAACTGTGAAATTCTATTAAAATCACGTCAAAATTGATAAAAAGCATTGATGGAAAATATTGTCTAATAGTATATAAATCTGAAATGAAGTCCTATTTTGTCTGAAATAGCCCATTGATCAACTCCACCAATCCACATTTTAGTGTTTCGCTATCAAAAACATATATTGAAAGGATCAAGTATTTTGTGGATTTTCTATGTATGGAGAACATCTAACTCAGTTTAGTAGTATTTGGTTGTCTTTTCTGGCTTCATTTGGAGAGATAACCTCCTATTTGACTTCTTTACCGTAAAATGAATGGCCGTCAATGGTAGTATTGTCACGTTCCTGACCTATTGTTTCCTTTTTCTTTTATTTATTTAGTTGGTCAGGGCGTGAGTTGGGGTGGGTTGTCTTTGTGTGTTTTTGTATTGTCTAGGGTGTTGTATGGTTTATTGGGTTAAGTAGAGTAGATGGGTTAGTGTTCAGTGTAGGTGTCTAGGAAAGTCTATGGTTGCCTGAATTGGTTCTTAATCAGAGACAGCTGGTTATTGTTGTCTCTGATTGGGAGCCATATTTAAGGCAGCCATGGGCTTTAGGTGTTTGTGGGTAATTGTCTATGTGTAGTGTTTGTGTAAGCACTATCTGTCTTTATAGCTTCACGGTCGTCAGTTTTGTTAGTTCGTGTATAGTTGTTCGGTTCTTGTTTTGTTTTCTCTCTTCTTGAAATAAAGATGTATTTTTCACACGCTGCGCCTTGGTCCAATCTATCACAGCAAGACGATCGTGACAAGTATTCTGACCTCATAAACCACACTTTAAAAATATATATATTTGTTCATTTTATGTGTGGAGGGGACTTCAAAATGACTCTTGAAGTATGTGGTTGTCCATATTTGCAGAATTTGGAAGAATAACTATTTTTCAAACTTTTATTTCAATATATGAAAGTGGCCCTATGTCTCATTTTGGCAGCCCTTTAAGCCCAATGTTGTGTTTTTGCAAAACTTCCAAAACTACCTCTAGCTCTGTGTCACGCCCTGGCCTTAGTATTCTTTGTTTTCTTTATTATTTTAGTTAGGTCAGGGTGTGACATGGGGAATGTTTGTGTTTTGTTGGTTTTGGGTGTTTTTTATGGTAAAGGGGTTGTTGTATAGTATATGGGTTTGTGTGGAGTACATGTGTCTAGTGTTGTCTATGTATGTTTAGTGGTCTAGGAGAGTCTATGGTTACCTGAATGAGTTCCCAATTAGAGACAGCTGATTTCGGTTGTCTCTGATTGGGAGCCTTATTTAGGGTAGCCATAGGCTCTCATTGGTTGTGGGTAATTGTCTATGTCAGAACGTTTGTAGCCTGTGTGTGTAAGTGCACAACGTTATTTAGCTTCACGGTTGTTTTTGTTTGTTTTGTCTTCCGTGTCTGTGTCGTGTCGATACCATACGGGACTGTTTGGCTGTTCGTTCATTTTGATGTCGTCTGTTTCCTGTCCGTGAGTTTATGTTTAGATATATAAGTTTATGTTCAGGTTTCGTCGACGTCGTTTTCTTGTTTTGTAAATTTGAAAGTGTTTTGTGTTTCGTGTTGCCATCGTCGTGTAAATAAAAGGATGGCTTATTTCCCTGAAGCTGCATTTTGGTCTGATGATCCTTCTCTCCTCTCCTCGTCCGAGGATGAGGAGAGCGACAGCCTTTACAGAATTACCCACCATTATAGGACCAAGCGGCATGGAAAGCGGCAACAGGACCTACCTACACAGGATTCATGGACATGGGAGGAGATACTGGATGGTAAGGGGCCGTGGGCTCAACCGGGAGAATATCGCCTTCCTCGTGAAGAGCTGGAGGCAGCTAAAGCCGAGAGGAGGCGATATGAGGAGGCAGCACGGAGACAAGGCTGGAAACCCGTGAGTACAACCCAAAAATTTCTTGGGGGGGGGCCTTAAAGGGAGTGTGGCGAAGTCAGGTAGGAAACCTGCGCCTACTCCCTGTACTTACCGTGGAGAGCGAGAGTACGGGCAGACACCGTGTTACGCAGTAGAGCGCACGGTGTCTCCTGTACGCGTGCATAGCCCGGTTCGGTACATTTCAGCTCCACGTATCGGCCGGGCTAGACTGAGCGTTGAGCCGTATGTCATGAAGCCGGCCCAACGCATCTGGTCACCAGTGCGTCTCCTCGGGCCGGCGTACATGGCACCAGCCTTACGCATGGTGTCCCCGGTTCGCCTACATAGGCCGGTGCGGGTTATTCCACCTCCCCGCACTGGTCAGGCGACGGGGAGCATACAACCAGGTAAGGTTGGGCAGGCTCGGCGTTCAAGGGAGCCAGTACGCCTGCACGGTCCGGTATTTCCGGCGCCACCTCCCCGCCCCAACCCAGTACCACCAGTGCCTCCTCCACGCACTAGCTATATGGTGCGTGTCTCCAGCCCTTTACCACCAGTGTCTAAACCACGCACCAAGCCTCCTGTGTGTCCCCAGAGTCCTGTGCGTCCTGTTGCTGCTCCCCGCACTAGCCCTGAGATGCGTGTCCCCAGCCCGGTGCCACCAGTCCCGGCACCACGCACCAGGCCTACAGTGCGCCTCAGCCGGCAGGAGTCTGCCGTCTGCACAGCGATGACTGAACTGCCCGTCTGCCAAGCGCCATCTGAGCCATCCGTCTCCCCAGCGCCATCTGAGCCATCCGTCTCCCCAGCGCCATCTGAGCCATCCGTCTGCCATGAGCCTGCAAAGCCGCCCGTCTGCCATGAGCCTGCAAAGCCGCCCGTCTGCCATGAGCCCACTGAGCCGTCCGCCAGACAGGAGCCGCTAGAGCCGTCCGCCAGACAGGAGCCGCTAGAGCCGTCCGCCAGACAGGAGCCGCTAGAGCCGTCCGTCAGACAGGAGCCGCTAGAGCCGTCCGTCAGACAGGAGCCGCTAGAGCCGTCCGTCAGACAGGAGCCGCTAGAGCCGTCCGTCAGACAGGAGCCGCTAGAGCCGTCCGTCAGACAGGATCTGCCAGAGCCGCCAACCAGACAGGATCTGCCAGAGCCGCCAACCAGACAGGAGCAGCCAGATCAGTCAGCCAGCCATGAGCAGCCAGATCCGTCAGCCAGCCATGAGCAGCCAGATCCGTCAGCTAGCCATGAGCAGCCAGATCCGTCAGCTAGCCATGAGCAGCCAGATCCGTCAGCTAGCCATGAGCAGCCAGATCCGTCAGCTAGCCATGAGCAGCCAGATCCGTCAGCTAGCCATGAGCAGCCAGATCCGTCAGCTAGCCATGAGCAGCCAGATCCGTCAGCTAGCCATGAGCAGCCAGATCCGTCAGCTAGCCATGAGCAGCCAGATCCGTCAGCCAGCCATGAGCAGTCAGATCCGTCAGCCAGCCATGAGCAGTCAGATCCGTCAGCCAGCCATGAGCAGTCAGATCCGTCAGCCAGCCATGAGCAGTCAGATCCGTCAGCCAGCCATGAGCAGCCAGATCAGTCAGCCAGCCATGAGCAGCCAGATCAGTCAGCCAGCCATGAGCAGCCAGATCCGTTAGCCAGCCATGAGCAGCCAGATCTGTCAGCCAGCCATGGGCCGTCCCTCAGTCCGGAGCTGCAGTCCCTCAGTCCGGAGCTGCAGTCCCTCAGTCCGGAGCTGCAGTCCCTCAGTCCGGAGCTGCCATTCCTCAGTCCGGAGCTGCCATTCCTCAGTCCGGAGCTGCCCCTTACCCTGGTGCTGCCCCTTACCCTGGTGCTGCCCCTTACCCTGGTACTGCCCCTGACCCTGGTACTGCCCCTGACCCTGGTACTGCCCCTGACCCTGGTACTGCCCCTGACCCTGGTACTGCCCCTTACCCTGGTACTGGCCCTTAGTCCGGAGCTGTCCCTTAGTCCGGAACTGCCCCTTAATGCAATGGGGTTAATGTGGAGAGGGGTCATTTTGAAGAAGCTAAGGAGGTGGTTAGGGACTGTGGTGACGTGGGGACCACGACCAGAGCCGGAGCCGCCACCGTGGATGGAAGCCCACCCAGACCCTCCCCTAGACTGTGTAATGGTGCGCCCGGAGTTCGCACCTTAAGGGGGGGGTTATGTCACGCCCTGGCCTTAGTATTCTTTGTTTTCTTTATTATTTTAGTTAGGTCAGGGTGTGACATGGGGAATGTTTGTGTTTTGTTGGTTTTGGGTGTTTTTTATGGTAAAGGGGTTGTTGTATAGTATATGGGTTTGTGTGGAGTACATGTGTCTAGTGTTGTCTATGTATGTTTAGTGGTCTAGGAGAGTCTATGGTTACCTGAATGAGTTCCCAATTAGAGACAGCTGATTTCGGTTGTCTCTGATTGGGAGCCTTATTTAGGGTAGCCATAGGCTCTCATTGGTTGTGGGTAATTGTCTATGTCAGAACGTTTGTAGCCTGTGTGTGTAAGTGCACAACGTTATTTAGCTTCACGGTCGTTTGTTGTTTTTGTTCGTTTTGTCTTCCGTGTCTGTGTCGTGTCGATACCATACGGGACTGTTTGGCTGTTCGTTCATTTTGATGTCGTCTGTTTCCTGTCCGTGAGTTTATGTTTAGATATATAAGTTTATGTTCAGGTTTCGTCGACGTCGTTTTGTAAATTTGAAAGTGTTTTGTGTTTCGTGTTGCCATCGTCGTGTAAATAAAAGGATGGCTTATTTCCCTGAAGCTGCATTTTGGTCTGATCCTTCTCTCCTCTCCTCGTCCGAGGATGAGGAGAGCGACAGCCTTTACACTCTGGCTCAGAACGTTTGTTTCTCAATGTATTTTTTTTCTACATATTCACTACATTTGAGAGAAGACAGGAAAAATTATTAAAGTCATGTACTTGCATGGATAGCCTACAACATATACTTGTGTAGGGGACCAGTGAGGTGTCAGACGAGAGGACAGTTTCTCATGTTTCAGAGGCTACTGATGTCACAATAATCATAGTGGCACAACAAATACTACTAAGAAATACATCTGGGTCTAAGTAGATGCATTAGGTAGGGTTTGACATAATCTTTTAGTTTTGAACCGGTATCGGATGCAATTTAGGAAGCTTACTTTTACAATATTGGGTCTCATAGGGTTAGTGTTTTTGTTAACAAAGTAAATAAACCTCATGCCTCATGTTCCTCCATTCTGAAGACCTGCAATACTTTTGCCCATTGCTGTTGAATATGAGTTTATAATATGTAAAGTGTCAAATTCTGTTTATTACCTGGCTCTTATTGAATAGACTGCAAACTTCTCTGATTTCTATTTTATTTAGGAAGGTTTTAAGAAACAATTTCTCCTTCTTTTTGAGACGGTACGTACACATCTGAGTTTATTGAACATCAGATCACGGCCATCAATAATTGTATTTTGGGTTATCTGTCATCCACATCTGGCCCCGAGGAGACAAGGCCTACCCCAAGCCTACCCCAATCTATCTAAATAAAATTCCATATTGCATTGTCTTTTTTGTTGTCCATTCAGTTAAGCATGTACTCGATTGAACTTCAACTACAGATGTAGGATCTTAATTTGATCTTAATCTTTTCTTGCTGAGAATTGTAATTTTGTAGTATATTTGCATTTTAGAAAGACTATTAATGTTTGTAATTTCCACTTAGTGTCAAGTTCTGACCTTAGTTCTTTTGTTATTTCTTTGTTTTAGTATGGTCAGGGCGTGAGTTGGGTGGGTTATCTATGTTTGTTTTTCTACGTTTTTTTTTTCTTCCGTTTGGCCTGATATGGTTCTCAGAGGCAGGTGTTTGTCGGTGTCTCTGATTGGGAACCATATTTAGGGAGGTTGTTTTCTATTGTGTTTTGTGGGTGGTTGTCTTCTGTGTCTGTGTGTTCCACACGGAACTGTTTTCGTTCGTCCACTTTATTGTTTTGTATTTCAATGTTCAGTTTGTTCCATTAAATATTCATCATGAACACTTACCCCGCTGCGCTTTGGTCCTCCTCTTTCTCCCAACGAAGATCGTTACACTTAGAAATGTCAGACTTGATTTGCCCTAATGAAAATTGTATCAACCCCTACAAACATATCCATGAATTATAATACACATAATAATTCAGATTTCCTGTTGTTGCTGGATTATTTTCCTTCTGTAGCAAACTGGCTCAAATTATGATCCTACATCTGCATGGTTCCTCTCTGGAATGTATTGGTGTCCATGAAGAAGTAGGAAGGGGAAATTGTTAATATATTTGTTTTGTTTTTGTCCTCTCTCGATCTTGGTTTCTTTTCAGTCGTCATTGAAACTGGTGAATAAAACAATCAGTGATATGAAGTGTTTTTATTACAATGATGAAATAAATCAGAGGAGGCTGCTGAGGGGAGGACGGCTCATAATAATGGCTGGAACCGAGCAAATGGAATGGCATCAAACACATGGAAACCATGTGTGTAATGTATTTGATATCATTCCACTGATTCCGCTCCAGCCATTATCACGAGCCCGTACTCCCCAATTAAGGTGCCACCAACCTCCTGTGGAAAGAATCTGGTTATCAGAATAAGGTTATTTCCTAAATAGGTTAGTTGCTATTGCTAATGGGGTTGTTGATTTAATTTATATTTCTGTCTCTTCAGATGGCTATTTCTTGCATTTGACTGAGCAGTGTCATTTTAGCTGGAGGGATCTCAATGATGCTGAATACACTCTTAGCTATTTCTTCAACAAAGAAAAGTATCTGCAATACAAGAGCACGCTAAATAGATCCACTGGACACACGGCATCTGGGGGTGAAGAAGGCTGATCGCTTAACATTCCCCAAGTGCTGGCAATGAATCATGAGCTTGTTTATCCCTACTGCAAACACTTTGAAGTCATCTTATAATTTTTTTTTAACCCCAAACCCATCAGTGACCTGGCTGAAGAACGGACAGGACGTGACCTCAGATGTGACCTCCACAGAGGAAATGGGGACTGGCTCTACCAGATCTACACCTACTTTGAGTACACACCCACAACTGGAAAGATAATCACCTGTATGGTGGAGCACTTCAGCCTTACTGAGGCCAAGCTGCTTATCAGTGTGTGAGTAGGGTCAGAGTATTTATTATACGATGTGTGTCTTTGTGTAATAGCAGACCACTCCCTGCCTGAGTCTGAGAGGAATAAGATAAGAATTGTGGCCAGTGGTCTCCTTGACTGATCTACTACAGGCAAAAATCTACTGGCGAGGAGACACAGGCTATTCTTCATACAGCTTTGTCAAATTAATCTGAGTTAAAGACACGAAGGAAATTACTTTCAAGCCCACATTCACCATATAACTTTGTGTTGATCTTTTTCTACAGGGAGGGTTTTGGTGCCAGCAAGTTAGTGTATGGCCCCTCTAGTGGTTCAGGATAATGGCGGTTTGGAGTACAGAACTCAACTAGTGGTAACCAATGATGTTATATTCATGATGATGTTATATAACATCATTGTTTATATACATCATTGGTGGTAACTTTCTAATGCATACGGTCAGATCTGAATGTATTTTATCCAACCATATGGATATCTTCTCAGTAAAGGAGAGCGGACAAACTTCAGCCAAAGCTCGTCGTGGGTCTTGTAATGCTAGGGTAGTGGGTTTGAGTCCAAAGACTACCCATATGTAAAATGTGTCCACGCATGATTGTAAGTAGTGTTGGATGAAAGTGTCTGCTTAATGGCATATAGTCTTTGTAAATCCAGGCAAGCACTTTATTCTAAGATACAAAACGAGGTAATTACAAGTAATTACACAGTAATAACATATGAATTACTCAGTTGTTTCTTTGGGATTACTGAAAACATGCAGCAGCATTTGGCACCAGGTAGTTATATAGCACCAGAGAGTACACACTGGTACCACATAATGTCCTATTAAATACCAGGTAAACACCAGTTGGGAAAAAAACATAAATGATTGCTACCACACCAGTGTACAGGGTACCTGCCCTCCCACTGTTTAAAATGCAGAAGGCGGTATATAGTGCATTCGGAAATTATTCAGACCCCTTGACTTTTTTCACATTTTGTTATGTTGCAGACTTATTCTAAAATTGATTAAATAGAGAAAAAATCTCATCACTCTACACACAATACCCCATAATGACAAAGCAAAAGCAGGTTTTTAGAAAGTGTAGCTAATTTATTAAAAATAAAAAACAGAAATACCTTATTTACATAAGTATTCAGACCCATTGCTATGAGACTCGAAATTTAACTTAGGTGCATCCTGTTTCTACAACTTGATTTGGAAAGGCACACGCCTGTCTACATAAGGTCCCACAGTTGACAGTGCATGTCAGAGCAAAAACCAAGCCATGATGTCGAAGGAATTTTCCGTAGAGCTCCGAGACAGGATTGTGTCGAGGCACAGATCTGGCAAACGGTACCAAAACATTTCTGCAGCATTGAACACAGTGGACTCCATCATTCTTAAATGGAAGAAGTTTAGAACCACCAAGACTCTTCCTTGAGCTGGCCACCCAACATTACTGAGCAATCGGGCGAGAAGGGCCTTGGTTAGGGAGGTGACCAAGAACCCGATGATCACTCTGACAGAGCTCCAGAGTTCCTCTGTGGAGATGGGAGAACCTTCCAGAAGGACAACCTTCTCTGCAGCACTCCACCTATAAGGCCTTTATGGTAGAGTGGCCAGACGGAAGCCACTCCTCAGTTAAAGGCACATGACAGCTCGTTTGGAGTTTGCCAAAAGGCACCTAAAGACTCTCAGACCATGAGAAACAAGATTCTCTGGTCTGATGAAACTAATATTTAACTTTTTGGCCTGAATACCAAGCATCACATCTGGAGGAAACCTGGCACCATTCCTACGGTGGTGGCAGCGTCACCTGTGGGGATGTTTTTCAGCGGCAGGGACTACGAGACTAGTCACGATCGAGGGAAAGATTAACGGAGCAAAGTACAGAGTGATCCTTGATGAAAACCTGCTCCAGAGGACCTCAGACTGGGGCGAAGGTTCACCTTCGAACAGGACAACAACCCTAAGCACACAGCCAAGACAACGCTGGAGTGGCTTCAGGACAAGTCTCTGAATGTTCTTGAGTGGCCCAGCCAGAGCCCGGACTTGAACCCGATCGAACATCTCTGGAGACCTGAAAGTAGCTGTGCAGCGATGCTCCCCATCTAACCTGATAGAGCTTGAGAAGATCTGCAAAGAAGAATGGGAGAAACTCCCCAAATACAGGTGTGCCAAGCTTGTAGCATCATACCCAAGAAGACTTGAGGCTGTAATAGCTGCCAAAGGTGCTTCGACAAAGTACTGAGTAAATGGTCTGAATACTTATGTAAATGTGATATTTCAGTTTTTATTTGTAATTCATTTGCAAACATTTCTAAATCCTGTTTTTGCTTTGTCATTATGGGGTATTGTGTGTAGATAAGGGAATTTTATTTTTAAATCAATTTGAGAATAAGGCTGTAAAGTAACAAAATGTGGAAAAAGTCAAAGTGTCTGAATACTTTCCGAATGCACTGTATGGTACAGCTACAGCCTATTCTGAGTACCCAGATTGAGGAAAATACATGATTTCAGACGAGGCTAAATAGGCCATCTATTTTCACGAAAATAGTGTAGCATTCACAACAATGAATTGTCTTCATCATGCTTCCCTAAACTGAGAACATTGTTTTGGCTTCTGTGTATATCTACAGCAGGGTTCTCAAACTATAATATTATTTGGCCCCCCAAATCCACCCAAAATAATTATGAATATTTTTTCATTTAAAAATAATCATAATAATAAAAATAATCTCAGACCCGAGATGCAAAAACTCCCAAATGCAATGTCCCAAGAAGGAAGTTACCCTACCTAAATAGTGCAAAAGTTACATTTGAACTTAATTTATGAGGAGAGAGAATGCAGGATACAGTCAATTAATAAGGCAGGCATGGGACCATTGTGTGGTGCTATGCAAGCAGAGCACAGCAACAGACGGGGAAAACCTACACCAGGCGTGTCATTCATTTCAACAATAATCATTTCAACAATAATCTTTGACTTTACAAACAACAAAAGGCCTTATTTTGAGTCTATTTCTTCAGAGCCTAGGCCTATAAAAAAAAGTATTTAACTGGCTGAGGTGTGCTATGAGGTTTAACAGCATCTTTCACACGAAAAATATTCTGGCCTAATAGAATTTGGATTTTTTAAATTATGCCTACTTACAATTGCAACTGGACGAAAAATGTACCATCCTACACAAAACCGTAATTTAAAGAAAAAAAGGCGACGTCTGTACCTGAATGTCTGTATCGGGATAGCCTGCTCCTGTAATGACAGAAGTAACAGAAAATACTGTCAGCTTGAGACCTAAATATCCTTGGATAAGCACTCACAATAATGTTAGTATTTACTAAATACAGTCATATAGGCCACGAAGTTACTTACTCAATAGGAACATTTGCATTTCCCCTCCGACACGATATTGTGGATGTAGCATGAGATTATGTGATTTTGATGCGCAGCCAGTCCTCGATTGATTTATGTGAAATCCGGTTCCTGTGAATCTACATTGCGTTCATAGAGGAAAATGAGAACTCGCAGGTGTAAGTTGATCCAAACATTGTCAGCACACAAAATGCATGTTTATTTATTGTGCTGTATTCCTCTGTGCATGCAACCCAAACCCCACATAAGGACTCGGAACTGTTGAGCACATCATTGATGTGGCTCGATGTCTGGAATTCAATCAGCTCAGTTTGAATTGCGGCATCGTCCAGCGAGGGTATCGTTTTCTTAGCAAGGGAGGAGAATTCTCCACCATGGCGGACTGTGAGAGGATCACGTAAAACACAATGATATCCTTGGGCATGGTGCAGTCTTCAAATCTGGTGGAGAAGTTGTCCCTCAGCTGCTTGATGAAATCTTGCGTCACATCTGTGACAATGCTGCAGCCTCGTCCCTCTGCCTGTCGTTTCTTCAGCGCGCTGAAGTGCAGCAGCCTTCCACATTACAAGTCCAAATCGAACAACTCAAGCTGCCTAGTAAAGGCCTCAAGTTTTTACACCACGCCCACGACTGTTTTCCCTCTTACTTGGAACTGCAGATTTAACCAGTTTAAGTGACAGAATATGTCAGCTAAAAATGCCTTTGTCTAGCTTGCAGTTAATGCTTCAATGTTTCAGCGTCGGGCCTCTGGGGCGGGAAGGCCACTTTCAAAGTTCCATGCTTGGATTCATAACATCGGCTGAGATTGAATTCTTTGCCAACAGCGACATTTTCATTGCAAATAAATTAATCACACTGGCTTGGCAGTGAGGAAATAATATGGTAAGATGAACGCATATCTCTCTGTATATTCTTCCCTGAAACTTTCCATTATCCAACTTTCTTTTGATACCTTTTAGGAGGACATTTTATCTTGCTATCAAGCTAATTGTTCTGAACGAATGTTGACTTAAAAAAGATTAGTGTAGCCTACAGTAGCCTATGTAGACCTGTGTCACAAAAATAACTAAATAAATAAATGTGGAAGAGACAAAACTAATAATTGATAATATGATGATGATGATAAGCACACCAATCAACTCACAGAGAAATAGACAAAAATAATTATTTAATAGAGACATGGTAATTTTAGGAGCGTAATCAGATCGAAATTATTATGTTATTGACACTGAATGTACTATGTACTAATCAGATGTGTTAAAATTGTTGTTCAATTTGTACTGTAGGGCAATTAATTGTGCTAATATTATATAATAATTATGTTCTGGCCCACCGACTATTAGCTCAGAAATATTTTGTCCCGAGGCCAAACCTAGTTGATGAACCCTGATCTACAGTCTTGTCTGAGTACCCAGAGCTAGAAAAATGCATGCTTTCAGACACACAATCCGTTTCCCCCCAAAAATGATTGCATTGTAAACTCGAAATTGTCTTCAAAAAGCAAAAAATGTTCACAAAAATAGTGTAGCATTCACAACTCTACTACAGCCTTGTCTGAGTACCTAAGGCTAAATAGCCGTATTGGCTATTACGTACCTCAGTGGGAGCTGGTATAGCATATATGTGGGAGCTGGTACGGCAAATCTACAGCATATAGTAGTCTGAGTACCCATCGAGAAAAAAATCATGTTTTTAGACAAATATTACATTTTCACAAAATGACTGTAGCATTCAATACTGTGCATTGTCTTCATCTGGACTTGAAAGCTGAAAACATGGTGTAGAAATTGTTTGAGTCGGTTAAAGCTTCTGCAAGTTTGAAGTAGACAAAAGGAAATGCCAATGAGCTTGTGATTGGCCAGTGAGAGTATTACGGTAACGGTATGTAGATACTGAACGTGATTGGCTACTGCAGTTTGCGGACTGGAAACCCCCTGAAAGATCAGCGTTGAAAGAAACGAAAGTTGAGCCTAACTATTGATGCTGTTCAGAGTGGTGCGGAGGAAAAAATAAACACCAAAGAGCAGGAAAATAATAAGACAAAGTGAGCCTGCTTTTCAAGACATTGTTCCTGCTTCAACAGTGATCCGGCGTCAAGTAAAGTTTAGCAGTGTTTAGCAGCCTGCAACTTGACCGTAAGTACTTTATTATTAATGTTTCATCCCATGTATAAAACACTCCTAGACCCTGTCGCACAGGCTGGTTAAACCCCGCCTGACTTATTTGCCCTAATGCAGATAGCAGAACCATCAATCAAGCAATGGTATCAAGCAATGGTGTAAAGTACTTAAGTAAAAATACTTTAAAGTACTACTAATGTAGTTTTTGGGGGGTATCTGTACTTTACTTTACTATTTATATTTTTGACAACTTTTACTTTTACTTCACTACATTCCTAAAGAAAATGATGTACTTTTTACACCATACATTTTCCCTGAAACCCAAATGTACTCGTTACATTTTGAATGCGTATCATGACAGAAAATGGTCCAATTTGTACACTTATCAAGAGAATATCACTCGCCATCCCAACTGCCTCTGATCTGGCAGTCTCACTAAACACAAATGCTTTGTTTGTAAATTATGTCTGAGTGTTGGATTGTGACCCTGGCTATCCATAAATGAAAAATAAAAAATAAAATTGTGATGTCTGGTTTGCTTAATATAAGGAATTTTTTATTATTCATAATTTATCTTGAACTTTTGATACTTAATTATATTTTAGCAACTACATTTAATTTTTATACTTAAGTATATTTAAAACCAAATACTTTTACTCAAGTAGTATTTTACTGGGTGACTTTCACTTTTACTTGAGTAATTTTCTATTAAGGTAGCTTTACTTGAGAATGTAGTACTTTTTCTACCACTGCAATCAGGGAAAGTTTCTGTACTGGGTGGTCTCTCCCTGTTGCAACTTGTAATAAACCGGATTGATTGTTGATTGACTTTACCTACCACTGCTCTCCCTTTTGTTCACCTGGAAATTCTTATAACACCCCCCTAGCCTACTTTGTCCCCTTGATAATCAACTAGTGGCCATTTTAATAAAATACCTCCTCTGATGTCAAAGCCAGACAGTACAACAGCCGGGATTGAATCAAAGGCCCATTGTCGACCAGTGCACTGTATTTACTTTTGAGAATTTAGGAGAAAATCCATCTTCTAGATAATAACTAAACTACACTGCCCAGTCTCTCAATTCAGCTTATGGCAATCCTTCATCACAATGCTCTTGTCACGGCCATCAAAAGAAGTGGACCAAAGTGCAGCGTTGTGAGCGTACATTTTCCTTTTTATTTAAAATGTCACCAACAAAACAACAAACGAAAGAAACAACCGTGAAGCTTACAGGGCTATAGTGCCATAAACAAAGTTAACTACCCACACTGAAAGGAGGGAAAAAGGGCTGCCTAAGTATGGTTCCCAATCAGAGACAACGATAGACAGCTGTCCCTGATTGAGAACCATACCCGGACAAAACATAGAAATAAAGAAACATAGAAAACAAAACATAGAATGCACACCCCAAATCACACCCTGACCAAACCAAATAGAGACATAAAAAGGCTCTCTAAGGTCAGCGCGTGACGGACCCCCCCCCCCCCCCCCAACGGTGCGGACTCCGGCTTCAAAACCTGAACCTATAGGGGAGGGTCTGGGTGGGCATCTATCCGCGGTGGCGGCGGCTCAGGTGCGGGACGCAGACCCCGCTCCACCTCCGGCTCACCCCACTTTGGTGGCACCTCTGGTGTGGGGACCCTCGTCGCCGACCCCGGACCGGGGACCCTCGTTGCGGGCCCCGGACTGGGCACCATCGCTGCGGGCCCCGGACTGGGCACCCTCGCTGCGGGCCCCGGACTGGGCACCCTCGTTGCGGGCCCCGGACTGGGGACCGTCGCTGGGGGCTCCGGACTGGAGACCGTCGCTAGAGGCTCCGGACTGGGGACCGTCGCTGGAGGCTCCGGACCGGGGACCGTCGCTGGAGGCTCCGGACTGGGGACCCTCGCTGCGGGCCCCGGACTGGAGACCATCGCTGCGGGCCCCGGACTGGGCACCCTCGCTGGAGGCTCCGGACTGGAGACTGTCGCTGGAGGCTCCGGACTGGGGACCGTCGCTGGAGGCTCCGGACTGGAGGCTGTCGTTGGAGGCTTCGTGCCATGACTCCTCACTGGAGGCTCCGTGCCATGGATCATCACTGGAGGCTTCTTGCTGTGGATCATCCCTGGAGGCTGCATGCCATGGATCATCACTGGAGGCTTCTTGCCATGGATCATCACTGGAGGCTTTGTGCCATGGATCATCACTGGAGAGTTCTTGCCATGGATCATCACTGGAGGCTTCGTGCCATGGATCATCACTGGAGGCTTCTTGCCATGGATCATCACTGGAGGCTTCGTGCCATGGATCATCACTGGAGGCTTCTTGCCATGGATCATCACTGGAGGCTTCTTGCCATGGATCATCACTGGAGGCTTCGGAATGGAGGGACACACAGGAGGCCTGGTTCTGGCAGCAGGCACAGGACTCACCATGCTGGGAAGACATACAGGAGTCCTGGTTCTGGGAGCGGGCACAGGATACACTGGCCCGTGGAGGTGCACTCCAGGTCTCGAGCGTAGAGCCTGCACAACCCGTTCTGGCTGGATGGTTATTTTGACTGGGCTGTGCAGATGCACCGGAGACACAGTGTGCAGAGCCGGCGCAGAATATCCTGGGCCGTAGAGTCGTACTGGTGGCCAGATGCGCTGAGCCGGCACCCTCCGACCTGGCTGGATGCCCACTCTAGCCCGGGAGCTGGAAGGTAGCGCACCGGGCTGTGAACACGCACTGGAGACACCGTGCGCTCCACCGCATAACACGGTGCCTGACCAGTACGACGCTCGCCACGGTAAGCACAGGGATTTGACTCAGGTCTATAACCCGACTCCGCCAAACTCCCCGTGTGCCACCCCCAACATTTTTTGGGAGGGCTGCCTCTCGGGCTTCCTTAATAGCCGTGTTCCCGCGTAACGATGGGCCCCTTTACCAGCTGCCTCCGCCTTCCTGGCTGCTTCCACCTGTTCCCATGGAAGGCTGTCCCTTCCGGCCAGGATCTCCTCCCATGTCCAGGATCCTTTGCCGTCCAGGATGTCATCCCATGTCCAGTCCTCCTTTTTAACACGCTGCTTGGTCCTTTTGTGGTGGGAAGTTCTGTCACGGCCGATGCTGGAAGAAGACCAAAGTGCAGCGTTGTGAGCGTACATTTTCCTTTTTATTTAAAATGTCACCAACAAAACAACAAACGAAAGAAACAACCGTGAAGCTTACAGGTCTATAGTGCCAGAAACAAAGTTAACTACCCACACTGAAAGGAGGGAAAAAGGGATACCTAAGTATGGTTCCCAATCAGAGACAACGATAGACAGCTGTCCCTGATTGAGAACCATACCCGGACAAAACATAGAAATAAAGAAACAGAAAACAAAACATAGAATGCACACCCCAAATCCCACCCTGACCAAACCAAAAAGAGACATTAAAAGGCTCTCTAAGGTCAGGGCGTGACAGCTCTTTGCATTATCTTTAATGTTGTTTTTAACTTCTCTGCGCTACGGCTCCCTTTAGCGGGATCATTTTCCTAAACAACCGCTGAATTACAGGGCGCAAAATATTACTAAAAATATTTATAATCATGCAATCACAAGTGAAATATACCAAAACACAGCTTAACTTGTTGTTAATTTGAAAATATGCTTTGCAGCGAAAGCAATCCAAGCTTTTGTGAGTGTATCAATCAATGCTAGAACAGCTAGCCCCAAATGAGCATGGTCACGAAAGTCAGAAAAGCAATAAAATTAATCTCTTACCTTTGATAATCTTCGGATGTTTGCACTCACGAGACTCCCAGTTACACAATAAATGTTATTTTTGTTCGATAAATATTACTTTTATTACAAAAAAACGCCATTTGGGTTGCGCGTTATGTTCAGAAAACTACAGCCTCGTTCCGGTCCTGAAAGGCAGAAGAAAATTCCCAAACGTATCAGATTCAAAAATATTACTAAAAATATTTATAATCATGCAATCACAAGTGAAATATACCAAATCACAGCTTAGCTTGTTGTTAATCCACCTATCGTGTCAGATTTTGAAAATATGCTTTGCAGCGAAAGCAATCCAAGCTTTTGTGAGTGTATCAATCAATGCTAGAACAGCTAGCCCCAAATTAGCATGGCCACGAAAGTCAGAAAAGCAATAAAATGAATCGCTTACCTTTGATAATCTTCAGATGTTTGCACTCACGAGACTCCCAGTTACACAATAAATGTTATTTTTGTTCGATAAATATTACTTTTATTACAAAAAAAACGCCATTTGGGTTGCGCGTTATGTTCAGTAAACCAAAGCTTCGTTCCGTTCGACAAAAATTCCAAAAAGTATCCCTAATGTTCGTAGAAACTGTGGTGGATAATCGTTTCAAAATATAACACTTACAAGAACTTGTGAATTCAATATAGGCTTTTAATACAAGTATATCAGAAGCCTAGATGGTCCGCGGAACACACACTTTCCCAGAGCACTGGCTCTGTATTTATACACTCACAGCATATGAGTCCATCCCACATGTAAATTTAGTTACTTCACTCAGGTCATCTGCCACCATTATCTTTCAGTTCAGGCTTCCTGCTTGTTCATGCCCAATAACGCCTATATCTGCTCTTGATTAAATTATAATGGTGGCAGGACCCTTTCGTGTCCTAAAAATAATATATGTCTATCTTACTCTAAGCACTTATGGCCTTGAATAATATATGTATGTTTGTTCCTCTCTATCTAATCTTTGGTATCCTGCCCTTTCCATAATAGATAATGCACTTAAGTGTCACCTCCTCCTCTTTACCCTAAGCATTTATGCACTTATGGCTTTGGCCATTATACTTATGTCTGTTAATATCAACAGACTGACATGACCTTGGCTAATCCTCTCTAGTTTCAGATCATTTTAAGTGATACCCACTTTGGGATGGGCAAACAAGGAATGTTATCCTCAAAATGTAAATGTAGGAAGTCAGTTTGATTGTCAGGGTGATGTGTATCTTACAGTAGTGCAGTAGGTCAATTCAGGGTGATACTGTTAGTTTGTTGTCATATTTCGACACATAGCCTTTTCTACAATAAAGAGCCATATATATGGTGACTCCTACTCAAAGGATAATGAACCAATGGCTTAACGCAGCAGAGTGTTAGGGTCTGTTGGAAATGATCAATCCAAGGAAATATAATGCAGTGTTCAGTCAAAAAGGATATTGACAACAATAGTTTTTTGTAGATTTATTTCAGGTGATCAGAGGACACCCTCCATTCAGGGATTGGGAATATTCTGACCTACAGAGGATTTGTGCTGGTTTTTACTGAGAACAGAACTCTGAACCAACCTTTCACGATGGAAAACTACCAGAGCAGATGGTGCTACATTATTATGAGGACCGTTATCTATGCTAGCCAGGTCAGCTATGCATGGCCCGAGAGAGAACCACTTGACCTGCAACTGACTTCAACACTTCCATAAATTCCTGTTGACCTGCAAGTAAAGTGTTTGGTCCCACGCAATGTTTTGTGTTTACTTATAATTATGATCAGATGACAACAGCTCAAGATGGCGTGGAAAACACTTTTCATCAGGCTCAATGTAACACTGTGGAAGGGTAAGGGCCCCTATTCAGGCACACACAGATATGGGTCTAGGGTTGCCCTTTTTTCCACCTATAAGAAAAGTGTCTTTTTAGGTTGGTGGTGTTTCTTAAAGGGGTATTCTGCAAACCAAACAACAACAAAACCGACACCTGTCACTGTTTTGGCAAACAAATAAGGGTTGGAGATATGTCTTTTTTTAAATGTTACTAGGCAAGTCAGTCAAGAACAAATTCTTATTTACAATGACAGCCTAGGAACATTGGGTTAACTGCCTTGTTCAGGGGCAGAATGACAGCTTTTTACCTTGTCAGCTCGGAGATTTGATCAAGCAACCTTTTCGATTACTGGCTCAACGCTCTAAACACTAGGCTACCTGCCGCCCCACTCTCAAATTAACCACTAGGCACTAGGCTAACCACTAGGCTACCTGTGTGGGAGCTAGTGTAATATACACTGCTCAAATTTTTATTTATTTATTTATTTATTTTATTTAACCTTTATTTAACCAGGTAGGCAAATTGAGAACACGTTCTCATTTACAATTGCGACCTGGCCAAGATAAAGCAAAGCAGTTCGACACATACAACAACACATAGTTACACATGGAGTAAAAACAAACATATAGTCAATAATACAGTGAAAAAAATATAAAAAAAATAAGTCTATATACAATGTGAGCAAGTGAGGTGAGATAAGGGAGGTGAAGGCAAACAGATATATGTATAAATAAATAAAAATATAAAAAGGCCATGGAGGCGAAGTGAGTACAACACAGCAAGTAAAATAAAAACTAAAAAAAAACACTGGAGTGGTTGGTTTGCATTGGAAGAAAGTGCAAAGTAGAGACAGAAATAATGGGGTGCAAAGGAGCAAAATAAATTAATAAATAAATACAGTAGGTAAAGAGGTAGTTGTTTGGGCTAAATTGTAGATGGGTTATGTACAGGTGCAGTAATCTATGAGCTGCTCTGACAGCTGGTGCTTAAAGCTAGTGAGGGAGATAGGTGTTTCCAGTTTCAGAGATTTTTGTAGTTCGTTCCAGTCATTGGCAGCAGAGAACTGGAAGGAGAGGCGTCCAAAGGAAGAATTGGTTTTGGGGGTGACTAGAGAGATATACCTGCTGGAGCGCGTGCTATGGGTAGGTGCTGCTATGGTGACCAGCGAGCTGAGATAAGGGGGGACTTTACCTAGCAGGGTCTTGTAGATGATAAAGGGAACACTTAAACAACACAATGTAACTCCAAGTCAATCACACTTCTGTGAAATCAAACTGTCCACTTAGGAAGCAACACTGATTGACAATAAATTTCACATGCTGTTGTGCAAATGGAATAGACAAAAGGTGGAAATTATAGGCAATTAGCAAGACACCCCCAAAAAAGGAGTGATTCTGCAGGTGGTGACCACAGACCACTTCTCAGTTCCTATGCTTCCTGGCTGATGTTTTGGTCACTTTTGAATGCTGGCGGTGCTCTCACTCTAGTGGTAGCATGAGACGGAGTCTACAACACACACAAGTGGTTCAGGTAGTGCAGTTCATCCAGGATGGCACATCAATGCGAGCTGTGGCAAAAAGGTTTGCTGTGTCTGTCAGCGTAGTGTCCAGAGCATGGAGGCGCTACCAGGAGACAGGCCAGTACATCAGGAGACGTGGAGGAGGCCGTAGGAGGGCAACAACCCAGCAGCAGGACCGCTACCTCCGCCTTTGTGCAAGGAGGTGCACTGCCAGCGCCCTGCAAAATGACCTCCAGCAGGCCACAAATGTGCATGTGTCTGCTCAAATGTCAGAAACAGACTCCATGAGGGTGGTATGAGGGCCCGACGTCCACAGGTGGGGGTTGTGCTTACAGCCCAACACCGTGCAGGACGTTTGGCATTTGCCAGAGAACACCAAGATTGGCAAATTCGCCACTGGCGCCCTGTGCTCTTCACAGATGAAAGCAGGTTCACACTGAGCACATGAGCACATGTGACAGACGTGACAGAGTCTGGAGACGCCGTGGAGAACGTTCTGCTGCCTGCAACATCCTCCAGCATGACCGGTTTGGCGATGGGTCAGTCATGGTGTGGGGTGGCATTTCTTTGTGGGGCCGCACAGCCCTCCATGTGCTCGCCAGAGGTAGCCTGACTGCCATTAGGTACCGAGATGAGATTCTCAGACCCCTTGTGAGACCATATGCTGACACATGCACATTTGTGGCCTGCTGGAGGTCATTTTGCAGGGCGCTGGCAGTGCACCTCCTTGCACAAAGGCGGAGGTAGCGGTCCTGCTGCTGGGTTGTTGCCCTCCTACGGCCTCCTCCACGTCTCCTGATGTACTGGCCTGTCTCCTGGTAGCGCCTCCATGCTCTGGACACTACGCTGACAGACACAGCAAACCTTTTTGCCACAGCTCGCATTGATGTGCCATCCTGGATGAACTGCACTACCTGAACCACTTGTGTGTGTTGTAGACTCCGTCTCATGCTACCACTAGAGTGAGAGCACCGCCAGCATTCAAAAGTGACCAAAACATCAGCCAGGAAGCATAGGAACTGAGAAGTGGTCTGTGGTCACCACCTGCAGAATCACTCCTTTTTTGGGGGTGTCTTGCTAATTGCCTATAATTTCCACCTTTTGTCTATTCCATTTGCACAACAGCATGTGAAATTTATTGTCAATCAGTGTTGCTTCCTAAGTGGACAGTTTGATTTCACAGAAGTGTGATTGACTTGGAGTTACATTGTGTTGTTTAAGTGTTCCCTTTATTCTTTTGAGGAGTGTATATAGGGGCAGATGCTATACTGAGGTAGCAAGGACATATGTACATCGGACAATAGGAGGAGAACATGACACCTAGTGCATCTGCTATTTCTGAAAAGGGCAACATACCAAAGATTACATTGAGCTGAACGAACATGAGTACAAAGGCCAAAGCCATAGGCACTTAGGACAGCTGGACATATCAATGCCAGAAGGACACACAAAGGAGGGTGTTCTCAGACAGAGCTATGGATGCTAGGACTGACCACCATGAGATCAAAATGACAGTTTTAACCATGCAATGACAGTTTAACCAAAGAAATGACGTTGCCACGAGCAGCACCGCATATATTGCGATCAACGCGATGCAAGACTTTGTTCTCAAACAGTCACAAACAGTATATGCGCATGGACACAGATTCGATTCAAGCTGTTACAACGTGGAAGCCACTGAACAAAACAGTGGATAAGTTTACCCTCGCGCTTCAACGCTCTTAGTTGTTGTGGAAATTGACCAACTACGCTGTTTACCTTGAGCATCTAAGTCATAGCACTGAGTCTACCTTTAAAATAACTGTCCAGTTTTTCCAGATTTTTATTAAATGTGACCTATAATTACTTACAATATGAGTTAAATAGTTTTCCTTCCAGAGAAATTAAATTAAGTATGTTAAAAAGCAGTTTTTCTGTGTTGGAATGGTGTGGGCATACCTCAACAACAGAATGGTGTGGGTAAATACCTGTGTAGGGATGTCTCACTGACTAAAGACCAGGCCAATTCCAAATGCCTGGCAGTTGGCAGACGGTACCCAATACACATCAAGTCGCCCACCGGCATGCCAACGGTAGAGATGAAAAGACATGACGCCACTCTTTTCCCCTTTTCCCAGTACATTCCCGGATTACAAGATAACACTCCAGAGGGCCATTAAACGGCAGAACATCCACTTCAAACATTCTATCCAGGACAGAATAGCACAGTAACAGCATGTACTCGCAAAATTGCTCGCAAAATGGCTCGCCCTGCGCTCAACGGACAGAATCCAGACCATTCATATGGAATCAGGAGAACATTCTTGTTAACAACAAAAACCTTGCTTTTGTTGATAAACTATTAGGCTACAAAAGGATCTAGGTGGGAAGGCAAGAAGTAGGTGGGAATGTCATGATTTGTATCATTATATTTGGAATATTAAGCCCTGAACAATTTCCCACCTTTCCCGGTTGTGCAAAGGATATGCCCATTAATAATTGAACACTATTAGTCGGTGGGCCAGAACATAACTATTATATAATATTAACACAATTAATTGCCCTACACTACAAATTGAACAAACATTTTAACACATCTGATTTGTACATAATAAATTCAGTGACAATAACATAATGATTTCGATCTGATTACGCTCAAAAAATCACCATGTTATTTTTGCCTATTTCTCTGTGCGTTGATTGGTGGGGAAAACAGGTCTATATAGACTACTGTAGGCTACACTACTCTTTTAAGTCAACATTCGTGCAGAACAATTAGCTTTAAATCATTAGCTTTAAATGTCGCTCTTACAAAGTATCAAAAGAAAGGTGGATAATGAAAATCGAAGTTTCAAGGAAGAATGTACAAAGAGATGAAAATGTCGCTGTTTGCAAATAATTAAATCTCCGAAATCATTATGATCCTAAGCATGGAACTTTGAAAGTGGCCTTCCCGCCCGAGACAGAGGCCCAGGCAGAAACATTGAAGCATTAACGGCAAGCTAGACAAAGGCTTTTTTGGCTGACATATTCTGTCACTTAAACAGGTTAAAAGTGCAGTTGTAAGTAAGAGGGAAAACAGTCGTAGACATGGTGGAAAAACTTGAGACCTTTACTAGGAAGATTGAGTTGTTCGATTTGGATTTATAATCTGGGAGGCTACTGCACTTCAGCACAGTGAATAAATGACAGGGAGAGTGACCAGGCCCAGCATTGCCACAGATGTGATTTCAAGATTTCATCAACCAGCTGAGGGACAACTTCTCCACCAGATTTGGCTGGGATTTGAAGACTGCACCATGCCCACGGATATCATTGCGTTTTTACGTGAACCTCTCACAATCCGCACAGGTGGAGAATTCTCCTCCCTTGCTAAGAAAATGATACCCTCGCTGGACGAGGCCGCAATTCCAGACATTGAGCTACAGACATCGCCTTTTTTCTTTAAATTATGGTTTTATGTTGGATGCTACATTTTTGTCCAATTGCAATTGTAAGTAGTTCTAAAAAAAAATCCCACTTCTATTAGGCCAAATCTTTTTTCATTGTGAAAGATGATGTTAAGCCTCATAGCTGTCACGTTCCTGACCGGTTTTCTGTTATTTTGTATGTGTTTGACGGTCAGGGCGTGAGTTTGGGTGGGTAGTCTATGTTGTGTGTTTCTATGTTTGTTTAGGGTGACCTGATATGGCTCTCAATTAGAGGCAGGTGGTTTTCATTTCCTCTTATTGAGAGCCATATTAAGGTAGGTGTTTTCACACTGTTTGTTTGTGGGTGGTTGTCTCCTGTGTCTGTGTCAGTGTATGTTACGCCACACGGGACTGTTTTCGGTTTGTTTGTTCGGTTTATGTAGTCTGTTTCCTGTTCATGCGTTCTTCACGTTATATGTAAGTTCGTGTCCAGGTCTGTTTTTTGTTTTGTTAATTATTCAAGTGTAGTTCGTTTTTTCGTCTTGTTTAAATAAATCATGTCATTTCACAACGCTGCGTTTTGGTCGAATCCCTGCTCCTCCTCTTCGGATGAAGAGGAGGAGGAAAGCCGTTACAATAGCCCACCTCAGCCGGTTTAGTTATTTTATATAGGCCTAGGCTCTGAACAAATACACTTCAACTAAGCCCTGGTGTTGTTTGTAAAGTCAAATTAAAATGAAGATTAGTGTGGAAATTAATGACTCAACTGGTGTAGGTTTTTTATATATGTTGCTGTGCTACACTTGCCTCATGAATATAACACTCTTACTACAACTTGTGAATTCAATATAGACTTTAATACAGAGTGGCAAAGCCGTGCTGATCCATGGAACAACCAACTTATCTGAGCACAGAGCTCTGTCTTTATAGCTTTGCAGCTTCACACACAGCATATGGGTACACCCCATATGTAAATTAAATCACTCCCCTTGTCCTTCCGCCACCATTATCTTTTAGTCCGAGTTCTTGCTTGTTCACGCCTAGTAACGCCCACACTGCTTCAGGTTAGATTATAATGGTGGCAGGACCCCTTATGTAATACAAAAAATAATGCATTTATTGCATACTTCACGTTTCACATGTTGGTCATTTTGCTACCATCCTCCCTCCACGTTCTCCTGTCATTAGTATGTCCAGATGTAACAAATGTAATTATGGCCTTAGCTAATGTACTCATGTACATTGTTTTAATGTAATCATTGGCATGTTTGTTTTGCCCAGAAGCAACAAATGCACTAGATGATATAATTTCTATTTCCTGTTAATGTGATTATTGTTATGATGTTTTAACAGCATAGCAACTGTACCTAGTTACATTGCATTAACTCCCACACGAGTTAGCTATATTTTTAGTACCAGGCGCTGTTCACCTCCTATTGATTGCGTCGCGGATGCAGCTTTAAGTTTCAGCACCACAAAATGGTCCGCCAACTTTTTTATTAATTCACTGTATCCTGCATTCTCTCTCCACATGAATGAAGTTAAAATGTAACTTTTTCATTATTTAGATAGGGGCAAAATAATTTTGCTGGCATGCCAGATTTGGCCCGCGGGCCGCCAGTTGGGGAACCATGCCCTAAGGAAAGGGACTCTCCTCCCTGGGACTGGGTAAGCGAGACCTTTCCTTCCCTGCTGAGCGAGAACACAGAACGTTTCAGCCAGTCAGGCAAGGAGCCACAGAACCTAGCCCCGCCCTCACTCTCCATTCGAACTGAACTATAAAAGCGTGGCGCGAATAATAGCCACTGCCGACCGAAATCCTTCTGCTGCTCAGACATCAGCGTAGTTGGTAACTGGAAAGCACCCTTGCTTACCTTCAGATTATAATTGTGACACATAGGCCTATGTTTTATCCCTACTCACTAAGAAAGTTTCCTATCAATTTAAATGATAGCTGGTTCCCTGTTTATGGTGGAATATAGAACACACATATTTTAAATTACACCATTAGTTACCCAATTAAATAGACATTATCATAATGTTAGGCCACTCCTCTACACCAGTAATTAAAAATATTCATGCAAGTAGACCACTGATTGACCAGCTCATCCTCCTCAGGAGTATGACATCATACTCTGAGGGAAAAGCAAGCATTTTTTAAATGGTCTGTTTGAGATGCAAGTTTGAGGTGTTCTTTTTTAAATTATTATTATTATTTATTTTATATATATATGCTTTGGCCACATACGAGTAGAAGACGAGTCAACATTATTTGGGTATAACTGTCTATTTTCACTGGAGTTGAAGTCGAAAAATGTTGGTGTTTTTTATGATGGGAGGGTCGGGAGCACGTGACTGGCTTCAATATACTTTCATTAGTCACCTAAGTAAAGATGTTGCTAGAGTGCTGACCAACTTTTCAACATGTGCTCAAGCTGTAAATTCTCAAACTATTTTGAACTCTTAGTTTACTGACAGACTAGCTCTGGTCCAGAGCTTTTGCTCTCCCACATTCCCAATCTCAACAGGCATGGGATTTGAACCAGCAACCCTGTGGGCAATGGTTCACCTCTTTAACCTTCAGGTTGTACAGTACAATTTTATGGTAGCCTACATATTAAATTGCTGACTGAGTAAACGCAGACTACCACTTCTTCTTTCTCCAATACTTTCCAAACATCCCACATCACTCTGTGTTACTGTATGTTGGTGTTTTCAGAAGACACATTAGTTCTGGTTCGTTAGACTAATGTTTGCCTTTTTGGTATTTTGGTAACTTTTCTTTCAAATTCTCCTCAGACAACGCTGAAGTGAGAGCAGAACATGGACGTAGTTGTGCGCAATAACCACAGAGGACACAAGGAGTCTGCTGTCCAGGCCGAGCACTTGAAACTGCCGGACCTAGGACTGAGACTGAAAGCTCAGGGCATTCACAACAAGTACCTCTTCAAAGACAACATCCCAGAATACCCAAGGCCAGAGTTCTGGGTTTCCCAGCTCAAACACGACACGAATGAAGGCGGGCTATTTGGCATAGCCGTCGAAAGCCAAGGGGGGTTCTGTGCTAGGGACAGAGAAGAGGGGCCAGAGGACCCAGAAGAGGGGCCAGAGGGTTTGGACCTGCTGTGGTGGAGCTTGTCTTTGGGAGCAGAGGAGATGGCCTCGGCTGAACAACGTCTGCTCCAGACCAGGTACCCTGACAGGACAGAGGAGCAGGCCAGGGAGCAGAAATCCTTCCTGCAGAGGTTCGCCACCTCACCTGCCTTCCTGGACACCTCTCGGCTGGGCTCCTACCGCTTCACCTTCCCCCTGGAGGAGCTACTTAAGAGATACCGGGAACAGGTACTGAAGTCTTGTTAGTGGTGCTGTTAAAATATCTGTAGAATAAACATACAGGACTGCTGGGTACATACCGAGACCATGTGAGAATTTGTGGTCAAATAATTTAAAGAAACAAGAGCATGTAATTTAATGATATTGAAGGTGTTTGTCTTTTTTTAGCTATGCGTTGGACACGAGCCAATCCTGCGTGTGTATGAGACAGTCCTGTACAAACAGGAGGTGATGTACTCAGTGCTAGTCCACAGTCACTTCAACAACGACCTCTTTGAGAAGTACCCTCTCCTCCAGGACAATGACGATGGAGTCTGCGCTTACAGAGATGGACAAATCATTTGGAGACCCGAGGCCATGTGTAAGACACACAGGTTAGAGTGGGCACAACTTTTAATGGGGACGGGGGGGACATGACCCCCCCCCCCCACATTCTGAAATTGTATGTTTGTTCCCCCCAGTTTTATCATTGCACTGTGATACAAAACGTGGCACCGGTGTGCTTTAGGACAATGTGGACGCCTTAGAGCGGTTATTCCGCCCCCCCACTTCTAAAACCAAATTGCGCCCTGGTATAATTCACAGATCAATGTAAACAATGCGCAGACTCAAAACATTTCCATGCAATGCTAAATATGTCAGTTACTTTAGATGTAAACATAGCAATAATAGATACAAAAATCACTCTCAATTATAGTATGGGATGCTTTAATTACAATTTGAATTGACTCACAATTTTACTTCCCTTCCACAGCTTCAAACTGGTGCCAAAGCCCTACCAGAACCAGGATGTAGCCCACCTGATCCCTGATCCACAGAAACACCAGTTCTACGTTTGGGACAACATTGCTGTAGCGTTCCACATGGACGGTTCACAGGTTAGATTTCACATCAACTTTATTGATTGGATCAACAATGTTTGTACCGGAAAGTAACAGGGTGTAAAGGATTTAGTTCTAGCCCAACTCTAACACACCTGATTCAATTAGTCAACGAATTATCAAGACCTTTATTAGCGTAATCTGTGTGTAAGTGGTGCCTGGAATAAAACCCTGCACACCCTGTATCTCTCCAGGACAGGTTTTAAGACAACTGCTTTGTTGGTATAACTTTTAAAGGTACAACAATGTTGCCAAAGCAGCAAGACTTTTACAATCAGCAATCAAAAGTCTAACTATCACTGAAGATGATGAAAAATTCTGTTCCTCTCAGATGTTGACCTTCGATACGTACAATTTGAGAGACCATCTGAGATTCTGTGAGCCAGGAAGGCCACCAATATCCCCCGACTGTGAGTTCACCACATACGAGGAGGCCAAAGACATGGTGGACTGCTATTGGCCTTACTACCACACCCCCCTGTTCTGATTAACTTACTACCACACCCCCTGTTCTGATTAACTTACTACCACACCCCCCTGTTCTGATAAACTTACTACCACACCCCCTGTTCTGATTAACTTACTACCACACCCCCTGTTCTGATAAACTTACTACCACACCCCCTGTTCTGATTAACTTACTACCACACCCCCCTGTTCTGATTAACTTACTACCACACCCCCCTGTTCTGATAAACTTACTACCACACCCCCTGTTCTGATAAACTTACTACCACACCCCCCATCCAAACTTACTACCAGAATGATGATGATCTACTAGGATGCTTATTTCTTGATTTGCTGTTTGGATTGTTTTCATGATTGTGTATTTGGATTGTATTTGAGAGACATTCTACTCCACTGTTGGAGATAGTAACACAATCTTTTCCATGCACGTGCCATAACACCTGCAAATCTGTGTACGTGACCAATAAACTTTGATTTGATGATGATTTTGAAGTCAAACGTAAAGGAAAGTTAAAATTGTTATTCTTTCAACATGCTTCACTGGTTTAAACCCAGTAAGCTACATGTGTTTGTGTTTTTGTTAGTCATCACTCTTTCTTTGTCAGGTTTGAGAACATATTGCTTTTGTTAGTCAGCAGTACTATATTGTTTGTCAGGATTGAGAAAATATTGCTTTTGTTATTTTTGTGCCTTTGCTCTACAAGGAGCTAAAAGGACTCAAGTATTTTTTGTTAAGTTAGAATTTTTAAGAAAATAAATCTTCTACATTGGGACTAAACTACGTAGCCCAGTCTCTCAATTCAGCCTATGGCAATCCTTCATCACAATGCTCTGGACATGATCTGTAATGCTTTATTTAATATCTTTTTTTTAATTTTTTTTATTTTATTTTATCACATTTTCTCCCCAATTTTCGTGGTATCCAATCGCTAGTAATTACTACCTTGTCTCATCGCTACAACTCCCGTACGGGCACGGGAGAGACGAAGGTCGAAAGCCATGCGTCCTCCGAAGCACAACCCAACCAGCCGTACTGCTTCTTAACACAGCGCGCCTCCAACCCGGAAGCCAGCCGCACCAATGTGTCGGAGGAAACACCGTGTACCTGGCCCCCCTTGGTTGGCGCGCACTGCGCCCGGCCCGTCACAGGAGTCGCTGGAGTGCGATGAGACAAGGATATCCCTACCGGCCAAACCCTCCCTACCCCGGACGACGCTATGCCAATTGTGCTTCGCCCCTCGGACCTCCCGGTCGCGGCCGGCTGCGACAGAGCCTGGGCGCGAACCCAGAGACTCTGGTGGCGCAGTTAGCACTGCGATGCAGTGCCCTAGACCAAATGGTCACTCCCACCCTGTGCAGCACTGTGTAAAGTTTCAGATGCATGGAAAGATGACTGGGAATATAGCCGAATACAAACAGTGTAGTTATTCCCCCCGCAAGGCAATCAAACAAGTGAAACATCAGTATAAAGACAAAGTGGACTCGCAATTCAACGACTCAGACACAAGACCTATGTGGCAGGGACTACAGGAAATCACGGACTACAAATAGAAAACCAGCCACATCACGAACAGCAACGTCTTGCTTCCAGACAAACTAAACATGTTCTTTGCCCGCTTTGAGGATAATACAGTGCCACCGACGCGGCCCGCCACCAAGGGCTGCGCCCCCCCCCCCCCCCCCCCCCCCCCTCCTTCTTTGTGGCTGACGTGAGTAAGACATTTAAACGTGTTAACCCTTGCAAGGCTGTCGGCCCAGACTAGTGGTTCGTTATGGAGGGTGATTTATGCCAGAATTAAGCCTTGTGAAGCTACTGATACCTCTCACCAAGTCACCTAACGTCTTCCTAGCGTCGTAAATTAACGGCATGAATTAACATGGACTGTCAATGGAGACAAGTTTGTTTCTAAGGCATCAAACTGCCGGCGCGTTCACGTCATGTGACAAGTACACATCATGTAGTCGTAGTGTTCACGTCGCGTAACCTGTCACTGACACGTCACGTGTCAGTTTGTTTAAGTATATTATGAATGATCTCACCATGAAAGTCTTAAAAACGCCTACATGTGTTACGCGTTACGTATTTTAGTTTAAGTGTCTGTTTAGTTCATCAATTTCATTTGTCGATTTACATTTACATTTACATTTAAGTAATTTAGCAGACGCTCTTATCCAGAGCGACTTACAAATTGGTGCATTCACCTTATGATATCCAGTGGAACAACCACTTTACAATAGTGCATCTAACTCTTTTAAGGGGGGGGGGGGGGGGGGGGGGGGTTAGAAGGATTACTTTATCCTATCCTAGGTATTCCTTAAAGAGGTGGGGTTTCAGGTGTCTCCGGAAGGTGGTGATTGACTCCGCTGACCTGGCGTCATGAGGGAGTTTGTTCCACCATTGGGGTGCCAGAGCAGCGAACAGTTTTGACTGGGCTGAGCGGGAACTGTACTTCCTCAGAGGTAGGGAGGCGAGCAGGCCAGAGGTGGATGAACGCAGTGCCCTTATTTGGATGTAGGGCCTGATCAGAGCCTGAAGGTACGGAGGTGCCGTTCCCCTCACAGCTCCGTAGGCAAGCACCATGGTCTTGTAGCGGATGCGAGCTTCAACTGGAAGCCAGTGGAGAGAGCGGAGGAGCGGGGTGACGTGAGAGAACTTGGGAAAGTTGAACACCAGACGGGCTGCGGCGTTCTGAATGAGTTGTAGGGGTTTAATGGCACAGGCAGGGAGCCCAGCCAACAGCGAGTTGCAGTAATCCAGACGGGAGATGACAAGTGCCTGGATTAGGACCTGCGCCGCTTCCTGCGTGAGGCAGGGTCGTACTCTGCGAATGTTGTAGAGCATGAACCTACAGGAACGAGTCACCGCCTTGATGTTAGTTGAGAACGACAGGGTGTTGTCCAGGATCACGCCAAGGTTCTTAGCACTCTGGGAGGAGGACACAATGGAGTTGTCAACCGTGATGGCGAGATCATGGAACGGGCAGTCCTTCCCCGGGAGGAAGAGCAGCTCCGTCTTGCCGAGGTTCAGCTTGAGGTGGTGATCCGTCATCCACACTGATATGTCTGCCAGACATGCAGAGATGCGATTCACCACCTGGTTATCAGAGGGGGGAAAGGAGAAGATTAATTGTGTGTCGTCTGCATAGCAATGATAGGAGAGACCATGTGAGGATATGACAGAGCCAGATTTAGCTAAAATAGGCTTATCACCTCATTTCAAAAATGATTAGGCTAGTTGATATCGCAGCCACCATTACTGTGAAGATATGCCTATTTCTTGCATCAACAGAAAATCAAGGGCTTCTTGGTAGCCTAGTGGTTAGAGCATTGGGCCAGTAACTGAAAGGTTGCTAAATAAAATCCCAACTCTGGTTCTCTGGGTGGCTGAATACGTGTATTTCGATTAAGGCACCCTCAACGCTCTGATTCAGAGGGGTTGGGTTAAATGCGGAAGACACATTTCAATTGTGGAGGTAGTCTCGGTCTCTAGTGGTGATTTCAAAATAACTAAGAAGTCAGCAATCACTGACTTATGACTTCTGTCAAGGCAACCTGGAACTCTGAAAAAAACGAGGTCAGACTGGGATTTTTGTTTGGTTTTGAACAGCGGTCCAACTTGGAATCTCTGGCATCATTCTCTGACCTGAAAATCACTGATGTCATGATTTGACCTCGTTTCCCCCCCCACTTTCCAGTTCACCCGATTAACAGACACAGACACACCCATGCAACAGTTTAACTTTAGTCCGTCCCCTCTCCCCGACCCGGGCGCGAACCAGGGACCCTCTGCACACATCAACATCAGTCACCCACAAAGCATTGTTACCCATCGCTCCACAAAAGCCACAGCCCTTGCAGAGCAAGGTGAACCACTACTTCAAGGTCTCAAAGCGAGTGACGTCACCGATTGAAACGCTATTAGCGCGCACCACCGCTAACTAGCTAGCCATTTCACATCGGTTACACAACCTTTCATCTATACATTTCTGTGGAGATGTTTTATGGTTAAAAGCAGGGTTCGAATTGAGGGGGTATGTGAGGATATAGGGCTTGTTATAGAGACGTGCAAAAACCACAGTCCAGATTATATAAAGCGAACTAGGCTATAACAATGATTAACTCCACAATTATTTCAGCATAGTCTACTAGGCTATCGAAGGTCTTGTGCAGCCTAAACATCACAGGAAAATGTGGTTGGTTTATTAAATGCTTTGCATTGTAGAGCTATGCCTAATGCAAAATACCAAAAAGTTAGAATCGGTGTGGGTCTATGCATCAACCAAACAGTTTAACAAATAAATACATGTATTATTCAGGAGAATCCCATTGAATCAGGCTATTCATTTCAGTGCAGTTGCGTTCTTACTCATATTCTTAGACTGAACGGAACCGAAAACACCCCAGCCTGTTTTGATCACAGATCATGATGAAGCCTGAACATTTAAGCTGTTTGTCATTAATTTTGCCAACAGATTTCATACACGTGAAGACCTATATTTAATCTGGAATTGAGAAACAAAAGCCTGAATAGGATCCCGATTTGCCCCCATGTCATATTTATTACCAATTAGGCTAAATGTATTCCTAATCATTTGCATAGGCCAACCATTGCGATTAATGTTATTTACCATCTTCTGCTTTTTATGAATCAACAGGCATCAGTGTAAACATAATATCATTTTAATGCCCCCACACACACATTAATGTTACTTACCTTACAGATCACAAAGTGAGCTAATTTCCACTCCATTCATATGCAAATACATTTGATTCATACACTGGCTTGTCTGGCTGTCATGTTTTCATTTTAAACAGGCATTCCCTTATCTACACTGAAATAATTTTAGTCCTCAATTTGATTGCCTCGCCTGGTTCACCAAATACTTTGCAGACAGAGTTCAGTGTTTCAAATCGGAGGGCGTGTTGTCTGGACCTCTGGCAGTCTCTATGGGGTTACCACAGGGTTCAAATCTCGGGCCAACTCTTTTCTCTGTATATATCAACGATGTCGCTCTTGCTGCGGGCGACTCCCTGATCCACCTCTACGCAGACGACACCATTCTGTGTACTTCTGGCCCTTCCTTGGACACTGTACTAACTAACCTCCAAACGAGCATCAATGCCATACAACACTCCTTCCGTGGCCTCCAACTGCTCTTAAACGCTAGTAAAACCAAATGCATGCTTTTCAACCGTTTGCTGCCCGCACCCGCCCGCCCAACTAGCATCACCCCCCTGGACGGTTCTGGACCTAGAATATGTGGACAATTATAAATACCTAGGTGTCTGGCTAGACTGTAAACTCTCCTTCCAGATTCATATTAAACATCTCCAATCCAAAATCAAATCTAGAATCTACTTTCTATTTCTCAACAAGCCTCCAAACTTACCCTAGTAAAACTGACTATCCTACCGATCCTCGACTTCGGCGATGTCATCTACAAAATAGCTTCCAATACTCTACTCAGCAAACTGGATGCAGTCTATCACAGTGCCATCCGTTTTGTTACCAAATCACCTTATACCACCCACCACTGCGACCTGTATGCTCTAGTCGGCTGGCCCACGCTACATATTCGTCGCCAGACCCACTGGCTCCAGGTCATCTATAAGTCTATACTAGGTAAAGCTCCGCCTTATCTCAGTTCACTGATCACGATAACAACACCCACCCGTAGCACACGTTCCAGCAGGTATATCTCACTGATCATCCCCAAAGCCAACACCTCATTTGGCCGCCTTTCCTTCCAGTTCTCTGCTGCCAGTGACTGGATCGAATAGCAAAAATCGCTGAAGTTGGAGACTTTTATTTCCCTCACCAACTTTAAACATCAGTTATCTTAGCAGCTAACCGATCGCTGCATCTGTACATAGTCAATCTGTAAATAGCCAACCCAATCTACCTACCTCATCCCCATACTGTTTTTATTTACTTTTCTGCTCTTTTGCACACCAGTATCTCTACTTACACATTCTGCTCATTTATCACTCCATTTTTTTTTCTACTGTGTCATTGACTTGTTTATTGTGTTATTGGCTTGTTTATTGTTTATTCCATGAGTAACTCTGTGTTGTTGTCTGTGTCACACTGCTTGTGTCACGACTTCCGCCGAAGTCGGCTCCTCTCCTTGTTCGGGCAGCGTTCTGCAATCGACGTCACAGGCTTTCTAGCCATCGCCGCTCCATTTTTCATGTATCTATTTGTCTTGTCTTGTTCCATATGCACCTGGTTTTCATTTCCCCAATCAATCTACTTGTATTTAACCCTCTGTTTCCCATCATGTTTTGTGTGTAATTGTTTCATGTTATTGTGGTGTTTTTTTACGAGCTTTACTTTTGTTATGTTTCGTGTTTTGAGCGCGTTTGATTTATGTAGTGCTCTCGTTTTTGGAACTAAAATAAAAGTGCGCTTGTTTACATCACTCTACTCTCCTGCACCTGACTTCGCCTCTAATACACCCGTTGACAGATTTACACACCTAAACATGATGGGAAACAGAGGGTTAAATACAAGTAGATTGATTGGGGAAATGAAAACCAGGTGTGTATGGAACAAGACAAGACAAATAGATACATGAAAAATGGAGCAGCGATGGCTAGAAAGCCGGTGACGTCGATCGCCGAACGCCGCCCGAACAAGGAGAGGAGCCGACTTCGGCGGAAGTCTTGACAGTTTGCTTTATCTTGGCCAGGTCGCAGTTGTAAATCAGAACTTGTTCTCAACTAGCCCACCTGGTTAAATAAAGGTGAAATAAAAAAATAAAAAAATATTTAAAAAACATTATAGATCATTAGTACACCCATGTGGTTGAGTATATGTCTATTGTATGTCTTATGATACAATTAATAATGTTGAATTACAAATACCATCAAAGGATACGTTAGAATTTACAGTAACGAACACCTTATGAAACAGCTGTGAAAACCAATCTAGCAATATTTTAGACTTAAATACATAACCATTGATATTTCTTTGGTACATGTGTGTCAATTTACTTTCAGATTCTTTCTACACTCACATGGCAATCATAGACTAAAATACAGAATTCTGGTGTGTGGAACAGAGAGGAGGTGGGTATAGTGTGTGTAACGGATGTGAAATGGCTAGCTAGTTAGCGGTGGTGCGCGCTAATAGCCTTTCAATCGGTTACGTCACTTGCTCTGAGACCTTGAAGTAGTGGTTCCCCTTGCTCTGCAAGGGCCGTGGCTTTTGTGGAGCGCTGGGTAACGATGCTTTGTGGGTGACTGTTGTTGATGTATGCAGAGGGCCCCTGGTTCGTGCCCGGGTCGGGGCGCAAGGGGACGGACTAAAGTTAATCGGTTACATTGATGCTGTTGACCCGGATCACTGGTTGCTGCGGAAAAGGAGGAGGTTGAAGGGGGGTGAGTGTAACGGATGTGAAATGGCTAGCTAGTTAGCGGTGGTGTGTGCTAATAGCCTTTCAATTGGTTACGTCACTTGCTCTGAGACCTTGAAGTAGTGGTTCCCCTTGCTCTGCAAGGGCCGCGGCCTTTGTGGAGCGATGGGTAACGATGCTTCGTGGGTGTCAGTTGGTGATGTGTGTAGAGGGTCCCTGGTTTGCGCCCGGGTCGGGGCGAGGGGACGGACTAAAGATAAACTAAGGTACATGTGGATGGGAGGTTCTGCGTGTCACTTGTTTTTCAACAGGTACTGGACTCGAAGAGGGAAACTGCAAAGTCCAGGAACTGCTCCCCTCTTTGTTCTGAGTGTTTGCAGTGATAAAGTTTTTAGCTAATCTGTGCAGCTCACATTATGTGCCCAGTATGATCGTTTTCTTGCTCTTTCTTAGCAGATAATGACAACATGACAATAACAGTAGCTGATGTAATGACAAGTTGGAGGGTGGTTGGTAATGGAGGACATCAGGTGGATCCATGTCTGGGTGTTAGGCAGAACCCCTAGGTCCTGGAGAACAGGAGCAGAGTAAAGGGAACAGGGTAGGAGACAGACGTAAACAATCAAACACACAGGCTAAATGATTATCAGGTATGTAAAAATACAGTTATTAAACGATTTAATTGAAATGTTTGATTAGACATGCAATAATGTTAATGGCAGACAGAAAAGAAAGGATACCTGTCAATTTTTTTTATGTCAGTGCGGTTGGTAAAGGATGGTCCCTGGAAAATATAGAGAGATGAGTTGTGAGAGAAACTCCAGGGTGGTGTCAAGACAACTGGAGTCATACACCTTAACAGTACCTACCTGGAAGTGGCGGTTACTTAATGTGACCCAGTGGTTAGCCTTGAGATGGACTATTTGGAAAAACCCTGGGCCAGTGTTGGTACTGCTGACAGCATGGCGATGCCGCCCACCACGAGGCAGCAAATGCAAATAGTTTTCATCTGAGATTTTTATATTTCACCTTAACGGATGTTGACCCCAGCTAGGAGCAAAAGAGCACCAAGCTTTACCGGGTCTCGCCTTCCTTTCATCCTTCTTCCAAGCCAAGTCATTCACCCAGATGTCGAAACACTTGGTCCCCTTGATTCTTCTCAGGTGGCTCTCCTTCTCATGCGCCCTGTCCATGTTCAGTCTCACCTTGATTGATAGAAATAAATGCAATTATATTTCATATTATTACAAATACATTGCTTATATATCTCTTGGAAGGCCAGAAAATAAATTAACAGTGGACAATAATTTTTACCTGGTCAAAAACCTCCACATCCTTCTCAGTCCGTGCCTGAAGGGGATATTCGAAGGCGTTCTGATCTGGTTCGACAACTTCCACCACATCAGGTGGAGTATTAGTGACCTCAAAGTACGTTATACAAAAACAGCAAAAGAAAAACATTAACCCACCTAACTGAGGAACTCCGCAATACCCTAGATGCAGTTGCACCCCTAAAAACGAAAAACATTTGTCATAAGAAACTAGCTCCCTGGTATACAGAAAATACGTGAGCTCTGAAGCAAGCTTCCAGAAAATTGGAACAGAAATGGCACCACGCCAAACTGGAAGTCTTCCGACTAGCTTGGAAAGACAGTACCGTGCAGTATCGAAGAGCCCTCACTGCTGCTCGATCATCCTATTTTTCCAACTTAATTGAGGAAAATAAGAACAATTCAACATTTATTTTTGATACTGTCGCAAAGCTAACTAAAAAGCAGCATTCCCCAAGTGAGGATGGCTTTCACTTCAGCAGTAATAAATTCATGAACTTCTTTGAGGAAAAGATCATGATCATTAGAAAGCAAATTACGGACTCCTCTTTAAATCTGCGTATTCCTCCAAAGCTCGGCTGTCCTGAGTCTGCACAACTCTGCCAGGACCTAGGATCAAGAGAGACACTCAAGTGTTTTAGTACTATATCTCTTGACACAATGATGAAAATAATCATGGCCTCTAAACCTTCAAGCTGCATACTGGACCCTATTCCAACTAAACTACTTAAAGAGCTGCTTCATGTGCTTGGCCCTCCTATGTTGAACATAATAAACGGCTCTCTATCCACCAGATGTGTACCAAACTCACTAAAAGTGGCAGTAATAAAGCCTCTCTTGTAAAAGCCAAACCTTGACCCAGAAAATATAAAAAACTATCGGCCTATATCGAATCTTCCATTCCTCTCTATCCACCAGATGTGTACCAAACTCACTAAAAGTGGCAGTAATAAAGCCTCTCTTGAAAAAGCCAAACCTTGACCCAGAAAATTTAAAAAACTATCGGCCTATATCGAATCTTCCATTCCTCTCAGAAATTTTAGAAACAGCTGTTGTGCAGCAACTCACTGCCTTCCTGAAGACAAACAATGTATACAAAATACTTCAGTCTGGTTTTAGACCCCATCATAGCACTGAGACTGCACTTGTGAAGGTGGTAAATTACCTTTTAATGGCGTCAGACCGAGGCTCTGCATCTGTCCTCGTGCTCCTAGACCTTAGTGCTGCCTTTGATACCATCGATCACCACATTCTTTTGGAGAGATTGGAAACCCAAATTGGTCTACACGGACAAGTTCTGGCCTGGTTTAGATCTTATCTGTCGGAAAGATATCAGTTTGTCTCTGTGAATGGTTTGTCCTTTGACAAATCAACTGTACATTTCGGTGTTCCTCAAGGTTCCGTTTTAGGACCACTATTGTTTTCACTATATATTTTACCTCTTGGGGATGTCATTCGAAAACATAATGTTAACTTTCACTGCTATGCGGATGACACACAGCTGTACTTTTCAATGAAACATGGTGAAGCCCCAAAATTGCCCTCGCTAGAAGCCTGTGTTTCAGACATAAGGAAGTAAATGGCTGAAAACGTTCTACTTTTAAACTCGGACAAAACAGAGATGCTTGTTCTAGGTCCCAAGAAACAAAGATATCTTCTGTTGAATCTGACAATTAAACTCGATGGTTGTAAAGTTGTCTCAAATAAAACTGTGAACGACCTCGGCGTTACTCTGGACCCTGATCTCTCTTTTGACGAACATATCAAGACTGTTTCAAGGACAGCTTTTTTCCATCTACGTAACATTGCAAAAATCAGAAACTTTCTGTCCAAAAATGATGCAGAAAAATTAATCCATGCTTTTGTTACTTCTAGGTTAGACTACTGCAATGCTCTACTTTCCGGGCTACCCGGATAAAGCACTAAATAAACTTCAGTTAGTGCTAAATACGGCTGCTAGAATCCTGACTAGAACCCAAAAATGTGATCATATTACTCCAGTGCTAGCCTCCCTACACTGGCTTCCTGTTAAGGCAAGGGCTGATTTCAAGGTTTTACTGCTAACCTACAAAGCATTACATTGGCTTACTCCTACCTATCTTTCCGATTTGGTCCTGCCGTACATACCTACACGTACGCTACGGTCACAAGACGCAGGCCTCCTAATTGTCCCTAGAATTTCTAAGCAAACAGCTGGAGGCAGGGCTTTCTCCTATAGATTTTTATGGAATGGTCTGCCTACCCATGTGAGAGACGCAGACTCGGTCTCAACTTTTAAGTCTTTAATGAAGACTCATCTCTTCAGTGGGTCATGTGATTGAGTGTAGTCTGGCCCAGGAGTGTGAAGGTGAACGGAAAGGCTCTGGAGCAACGAACCACCCTTGCTGTCTCTGCCTGGCCGGTTCCCCTCTCTCCACTGGGATTCTCTGCCTCTAACCATATTACAGGGGCTGTGTCACTGGCTTACTGGAGCTCTTTCATGCCGTCCCTAGGAGGGGTGCGTCACTTGAGTGGGTTGAGTCACTGACGTGATCTTCCTGTCTGGGTTGGCGCCCCCCCTTGGGTTGTGCCGTGGCGGAGATCTTTGTGGGCTATACTCGGCCTTGTCTCAGGATGGTAAGTTGGTGGTTGAAGATATCCCTCTAGTGGTGTGGGGGCTGTGCTTTGGCAAAGTGGGTGAGGTTATATCCTTCCTGTTTGGCCCTGTCCGGGGGTATCATCGGATGGGGCCAAAGTGTCTCCTGACCCCTCCTGTCTCAGCCTCCAGTATTTATGCTGCAGTAGTTTATGTGTCGGGGGGGGCTAGGGTCAGTTTGTTATATCTGGAGTACTTCTCATGTCTTATCCGGTGTCCTGTGTTGATTTAAGTATGCTCTCTCTAATTCTCTCTTTCGGAGGACCTGAGCACTAGGACCATGCCTCAGGACTACCTGGAATGATGACACCTTGCTGTTCCCAGTCCACCTGGCCATGCTGCTGCTCCAGTTTCAACTGTTCTGCCTGCGGCTATGGAACCCTGACCTGTTCACCGGACGTGCTACCTGTCCCAGACCTGCTGTTTTCAACTCTCTAGAGACCGCAGGAGCGGTAGAGATAGTCTTAATGATCGGCTATCAGCCAACTGACATTTACTCCTGAGGTGCTGACTTGCTGCACCCTCGACAACTACTGTGATTATTATTAGAGGGTGGTGGAGTCATAATCAAGGCCTCAGTGAGAATTGAACTCACGACCCCTGGTTTACAAGACCAGTGCTCTAACCTCTGAGCTATGGAGCCATTCTTAGTAAACCTTCTTTAATAGTCTCCTCTCCTCCTTTCCTTGTCTCCTCTCCTTCATGACCATCTATTTGTTATTTTTAGGGGTAGATCAACTTTAATATTGCAGATTGATTGTGGGTTCTTTCAATGTAATTGTCTGCATCCTTTCCAATCCCCCATATATATTTTTTTACAAACATTTTATTTTATTATGTTCCCATAACCCTACCACCCCTCCCCTAATTGGAGAAAATTAATGGACAACAATACTTAGGCTTCTACTCCTTTAAACTTCTTCTTTAAACATATTACGGACACAGTATATTTTACATTACTCATATATTTTTTAACATTTTTTACTCCCACCCTTCAGCTACCCTCAACCCCTCCCACCAATCTCTGAAAAACATCCCGTTTACTTTTTGTTAGCTGCACGTTTGACATAACTCCACAAGTGGTCTTTGTGATATCATTCAACAATTATTATACAATTTGTAAAAATAAAAAATAAAAAATCCCCAAATAATGTTATTTTTTTAAATAATTAGCATATTTGACTTTAGCCATAATATTTGTTTTAATTGGCCTATTTCTTCATTATTTTCTGGTAGATTAAACTGAAATTGCAACCAGTGTTCTATGGCTTGTATAAAAACAGTGATATTCTGGAGATTATTTCATTTTCAAATAACCGAAAGTGAGAGGTTGCAATATCTATAAAGGGAAAAGGTCTATTCTTGTACATGGGTCATTGTAACTAATCTGCTGGAAAACCAGTTTGGATTTAAATACAACTTTTATCTTACAGTTAATACAAGGAAAAGTTCTAGTTAACGTTGTTATTCTTTCAACATGCATCGCTGGTTTACATGACCTCTGCTACTACTGTCTCTAGTTTCAGCCCTTTTTTAATCATGATGGGTGGCCCAGGACAGAATCGGCAAACGTGTAATCGTATCGTCAGCTTGTTTGGCAATGTCTCTTACAGTAGTTGTAATGCAGAGAATTATTTTTGCAGGGTGATACTGTCAGTTTGTTGTCACATTTAGAACTTTCTGCTGTATAGAGCAAGAGAAATGGAATCTCCCACCATCTGCATTTAGGTGTAAAGATTCAGAAGAATGGCACAGAGGGTGGTGGAGTGATAATCAAGGCCCCAGTGAGAATTGAACTCACGACCCCTGGTTTACAAGACCAGTGCTCTAACCCCTGAGCTATGGAGCCATTCTTAGGAAACCTTCTTTAATAGTCTCCTCTCCTCCTTTCCTTGTCTCCTCTCCTTCATGACCATCTATTTGTTCTTTTTAGGGGTAGATCAACTTTAATATTGCAGATTGATTGTGGGTTCTTTCAATGTAATTGTCTGCATCCTTTCCAATCCCCCATATATATTTTTTTACAAACATTTTATTTTATTATGTTCCCATAACCCTACCACCCCTCCCCTAATTGGAGAAAATTAATGGACAACAATACTTAGGCTTCTACTTCTTTAAACTTCTTCTTTAAACATATTACGGACACAGTATATTTTACATTACTCATATATTTTTTTACATTTTTTACTCCCACCCTTCAGCTACCCTCAACCCCTCCCACCAATCTCTGAAAACCATCCCGTTTACTTTTTGTTAGCTGCACGTTTGACATAACTCCACAAGTGGTCTTTGTGATATCATTTAACAATTATTATACAATTTGTAAAAATAAAAAATCCCCAAATAATGTCATTTTTTAAATAATTAGCATATTTGACTTTAGCCATAATATTTGTTGTAATTGGCCTATTTCTTCATTCTTTTCTGGTGGATTAAACTGAAATTGCAACCAGTGTTCTATGGCTTGTTTAAAAACAGTGATATTCTGGAGATGATTTCATTTTCAAATAACCGAAAGTGAGAGGTTGCAATATCAATAAAGGGAAAAGGTCTATTCTTGTACATGGATCATTGTAACTAATCTGCTGGAAAACCAGTTTGGATTTAAATACAATTTTTATCTTACAGTTAATATAAGGAAAAGTTCTAGTTAACGTTGTTATTCTTTCAACATGCATCGCTGGTTTACATGACCTCTGCTACGCCTGTCTCTAGTTTCAGCCTTTTTTTAATCATGATGGGTGGCCCAGGACAGAATCGGCAAACGTGTAATCGTATCGTCAGCTTGTTTGGCAATGTCTCTTATAGTAGTTGTAATGCAGAGAATTATTTTTGCAGGGTGATACTGTCAGTTTGTTGTCACATTTAGAACTTTCTGCTGTATAGAGCAAGAGAAATGGAATCTCCCACCCTGTGCATTAGGTGTAAAGTTTCAGATGAATGTCACAGAGGGTGGTGGAGTCATAATCAAGGCCCCAGTGAGAATTGAACTCACGACCCCTGGTTTACAAGACCAGTGCTCTAACCACTGATCTATGGAGCCATTCTTAGGAAAGCTTCTCTTAATTGTCTCCTCTCCTCCTTTCCTTGTCTCCTCTCCTTCATGACCATCTATTTGTTATTTTTAGGGGTAGATCAACTTTAATATTGCAGATTGATTGTGGGTTCTTTCAATGTAATTGTCTGCATCCTTTCCAATCCCCCATATATATTTTTTTACAAACATTTTATTTTATTATGTTCCCATAACCCTACCACCCCTCCCCTAATTGGAGAAAATTAATGGACAACAATACTTAGGCTTCTACTTCTTTAAACTTCTTCTTTAAACATATTACGGACACAGTATATTTTATATTACTCATATATTTTTTAACATTTTTTACTCCCACCCTTCAGCTACCCTCAACCCCTCCCACCAATCTCTGAAAACCATCCCGTTTACTTTTTGTTAGCTGCACGTTTGACATAACTCCACGAGTGGTCTTTGTGATATCATTTAACAATTATTATACAATTTGTAAAAATAAAAAATCCCCAAATAATGTCATTTTTTTAATAATTAGCATATTTGACTTTAGCCATAATATTTGTTGTAATTGGCCTATTTCTTCATTCTTTTCTGGTGGATTAAACTGAAATTGCAACCAGTGTTCTACGGCTTGTTTAAAAACAGTGATATTCTGGAGATGATTTCATTTTCAAATAACCGAAAGGGAGAGGTTGCAATATCAATAAAGGGAAAAGGTCTATTCTTGTACATGGGTCATTGTAAATAATCTGCTGGAAAACCAGTTTGGATTTAAATACAACTTTTATCTTACAGTTAATATAAGGAAAAGTTCTAGTTAACGTTGTTTTTCTTTCAACATGCATCGCTGGTTTACATGACCTCTGCTACTCCTGTCTCTAGTTTCAGCCCTTTTTTAATCATGATGGGCGGCCCAGGATAGAATCGGCAAACGTGTAATCGTATCGTCAGTTTGTTTGGCAAGTCTCTTACATTAGTTGTAATGCAGAGAATTATTTTTGCAGGGTGATACTGTCAGTTTGTTGTCACATTTAGAACTTTCTGCTGTATATAGCAAGAGAAATGGAATCTCCCACCCTCTGCATTTAGGTGTAAAGTTGCAGATGAATGTCACAGAGGGTGGTGGAGTCATAATCAAGGCCCCAGTGAGAATTGAACTCACGACCCCTAGTTTACAAGACCAGTGCTCTAACCACTGAGCTATGGAGCCATTCTTAGGAAACCTTCTTTAATTGTCTCCTCTCCTCCTTTCCTTGTCTTCTCTCCTTCATGACCATCTATTTGTTATTTTTAGGGGTAGATCAACTTTAATATTGCAGATTGATTGTGGGTTCTTTAAATGTAATTGTCTGCATCCTTTCCAATCCCCCATATATATTTATTTACAAACATTTTATTTTATTATGTTCCCATAACCCTACCACCCCTCCCCTAATTGGAGAAAATTAATGGACAACAATACTTAGGCTTCTACTTCTTTAAACTTCTTCTTTAAACATATTACGGACACAGTATATTTTACATTACTCATATATTTTTTAACATTTTTTACTCCCACCCTTCAGCTACCCTCAACCCCTCCCACCAATCTCTGAAAACCATCCCGTTTACTTTTTGTTAGCTGCACGTTTCACATAACTCCACGAGTGGTCTTTGTGATATCATTTAACAATTATTATACAATTTGTAAAAATAAAAAATCCCCAAATAATGTCATTTTTTAAATAATTAGCATATTTGACTTTAGCCATGATTTTTGTTGTAATTGGCCTATTTCTTCATTCTTTTCTGGTGGATTAAACTGAAATTGCAACCAGTGTTCTATGGCTTGTTTAAAAACAGTGATATTCTGGAGATGATTTCATTTTCAAATAACCGAAAGTGAGAGGTTGCAATATCAATAACGGGAAAAGGTCTATTCTTGTACATGGGTCATTGTAACTAATCTGCTGGAAAACCAGTTTGGATTTAAATACAACTTTTATCTTACAGTTAATATAAGGAAAAGTTCTAGTTAACGTTGTTATTCTTTCAACATGCATCGCTGGTTTACATAACCTCTGCTACTCCTGTCTCTAGTTTCAGCCCTTTTTTAATCATGATGGGCGGCCCAGGCTAGAATCGACAAACGTGTAATCGTATGGTCAGTTTGTTTGGCAATGTCTGTTACAGTAGTTGTTATGCAGATAATTATTTTTGCAGGGTGATACTGTCAGTTTGTTGTCACATTTAGAACTTTCTGGTGTGTAGAGCAGGAGAAAAGGAATCTCCCACCCTGTGCATTTAGGTGTACCATTTCAGATGAATGTCGCAGAGGGTGGTGGAGTCATAATCATGGCCCCAGTGAGAATTGAACTCACGACACCTGTTTTACAAGACCAGTGCTCTAACCACTGAGCTATGGAGACATTCTTAGGAAACCTTCTTTAATAGTCTCCTCTCCTCCTTTCCTTGTCTCCTCTCCTTCATGACCATCTATTTGTTATTTTTAGGGGTAGATCAACTTTAATATTGCAGATTGATTGTGGGTTCTTTCAATGTAATTGTCTGCATCCTTTCCAATCCCCCATATATATTTTTTTACAAACATTTTATTTTATTATGTTCCCATGACCCTACCACCCCTCCCCTAATTGGAGAAATTTACTGGACAACAATACTTAGGCTTCTACTTCTAGCTTATACATTCTATAAACATATTACGGACACAGTATATTTTATATTACTCATATATTTAAAAAAAAAAAAATACTCCCACCCTTCAGCTACCCTCAACCCATCCCACCAATCTCTGAAAACCATCCCGTTTACTTTTTGTTAGCTGCACATTTGACATAACTCCACAAGTGGTCTTTGTGATATCATTCAACAATTATTATACAATTTGTAAAAATAAAAAATAAAAAATCCCCAAATAATGTCATTTTTTAAATAATTAGCATATTTGACTTTAGCCATAATATTTGTTGTAATTGGCCTATTTCTACATTCTTTTCTGGTGGATTAAACTGAAATTGCAACCAGTGTTCTATGGCTTGTTAAAAAACAGTGATATTCTGGAGATGATTTCATTTTCAAATAACCGAAAGTGAGAGGTTGCAATATCAATAAAGGGAAAAGTTCTATTCTTGTACATGGGTCATTGTAACTAATCTGCTGGAAAACCAGTTTGAATTTAAATACAGCTTTTATCTTACAGTTAATATAAGGAAAAGTTCTAGTTAATGTTGTTTTTCTTTCAACATGCATCGCTGGTTTACATGACCTCTGCTACTCCTGTCTCTAGTTTCAGCCCTTTTTTAATCATGATGGGCGAACCAGGATAGAATCGGCAAACGTGTAATCGTATCGTCAGTTTGTTTGGCAAGTCTCTTACAGTAGTTGTAATGCAGATAATTATTTTTGCAGGTTGATACTGTCAGTTTGTTGTCACATTTAGAACTTTCTGCTGTATAGAGCAAGATAAATGGAATCTCCCACCCTCTGCATTTAGGTGTAAAGTTGCAGATGAATGTCACAGAGGGTGGTGGAGTCATAATCAAGGCCCCAGTGAGAATTGAACTCACGACCCCTGGTTTACAAGACCAGTGCTCTAACCACTGAGCTATGGAGCCATTGTTAGAAAACATTATTTAATAGTCTCCTCTCCTCCTTTCTTTGTCTCCTCTCCTTCATGACCATCTATTTGTTATTTTTAGGGGTAGATCAACTTTAATATTGCAGATTGATTGTGGGTTCTTTCAATGTAATTGTCTGCATCCTTTCCAATCCCCCATATATATTTTTTTACAAACATTTTATTTTATTATGTTCCCATAACCCTACCACCCCTCCCCTAATTGGAGAAAATTACTGGACAACAATACTTAGGCTTCTACTTCTAGCTTATACATTCTATAAACATATTACGGACACAGTATATTTTATATTACTCATATATTTTCTCAACATTTTTACACCCACCCTTCAGCTACCCTCAACCCCTCCCACCAATCTCTGAAAACCATCCCGTTTACTTTTTGTTAGCTGCACGTTTGACATAACTCCACAAGTGGTCTTTGTGATATCATTCAACAATTATTATACAATTTGTAAAAATAAAAATAAAAAAATCCCCAAATAATGTCATTTTTTAAATAATTAGCATATTTGACTTTAGCCATAATATTTGTTGTAATTGGCCTATTTCTTCATTCTTTTCTGGTGGATTAAACTGAAATTGCAACCAGTGTTCTATGGCTTGTTTAAAAACAGTGATATTCTGGAGATTATTTCATTTTCAAATAACCGAAAGTGAGAGGTTGCAATATCAATAAAGGGAAAAGGTCTATTCTTGTACATGGGTCATTGTATCTAATCTGCTGGAAAACCAGTTTGAATTTAAATACAACTTTTATCTTACAGTTAATATAAGGAAAAGTTCTAGTTAATGTTGTTTTTCTTTCAACATGCATCGCTGGTTTACATGACCTCTGCTACTCCTGTCTCTAGTTTCAGCCCTTTTTTAATCATGATGGGCGAACCAGGATAGAATCGGCAAACGTGTAATCGTATCGTCAGTTTGTTTGGCAAGTCTCTTACAGTAGTTGTAATGCAGAGAATTATTTTTGCAGGGTGATACTGTCAGTTTGTTGTCACATTTAGAACTTTCTGCTGTATAGAGCAAGAGAAATGGAATCTCCCACCATCTGCATTTAGGTGTAAAGTTGCAGATGAATGTCACAGAGGGTGGTGGAGTCATAATCAAGGCACCAGTGAGAATTGAACTCACGACCCCTGGTTTGCAAGAACAGTGCTCTAACCACTGAGCTATGGAGCCATTGTTAGGAAACATTATTTAATAGTCTCCTCTCCTCCTTTCTTTGTCTCCTCTCCTTCATGACCATCTATTTGTTATTTTTAGGGGTAGATCAACTTTAATATTGCAGATTGATTGTGGGTTCTTTCAATGTAATTGTCTGCATCCTTTCCAATCCCCCATATATATTTTTTTACAAACATTTTATTTTATTATGTTCCCATAACCCTACCACCCCTCCCCTAATTGGAGAAATTTACTGGACAACAATACTTAGGCTTCTACTTCTAGCTTATACATTCTATAAACATATTACGGACACAGTATATTTTATATTACTCATATATTTTTTCAACATTTTTACACCCACCCTTCAGCTACCCTCAACCCCTCCCACCAATCTCTGAAAACCATCCCGTTTACTTTTTGTTAGCTGCACGTTTGACATAACTCCACAAGTGGTCTTTGTGATATCATTCAACAATTATTATACAATTTGTAAAAATAAATATAAAAAAATCCCCAAATAATGTCATTTTTTAAAATAATTAGCATATTTGACTTTAGCCATAATATTTGTTGTAATTGGCCTTTTTCTTCATTCTTTTCTGGTGGATTAAACTGAAATTGCAACCAGTGTTCTATGGCTTGTTTAAAAACAGTGATATTCTGGAGATTATTTCATTTTCAAATAACCGAAAGTGAGAGGTTGCAATATCAATAAAGGGAAAAGGTCTATTCTTGTACATGGATCATTGTAACTAATCTGCTGGAAAACCAGTTTGAATTTAAATACAACTTTTATCTTACAGTTAATATAAGGAAAAGTTCTAGTTAATGTTGTTTTTCTTTCAACATGCATCGCTGGTTTACATGACCTCTGCTACTCCTGTCTCTAGTTTCAGCCCTTTTTTAATCATGATGGGCGAACCAGGATAGAATCGGCAAACGTGTAATCGTATCGTCAGTTTGTTTGGCAAGTCTCTTACAGCAGTTGTAATGCAGAGAATTATTTTTGCAGGGTGATACTGTCAGTTTGTTGTCACATTTAGAACTTTCTGCTGTATAGAGCAAGATAAATGGAATTTCCCACCCTCTGCATTTAGGTGTAAAGTTGCAGATGAATGTCACAGAGGGTGGTGGAGTCATAATCAAGGCCCCAGTGAGAATTGAACTCACGACCCCTGGTTTACAAGACCAGTGCTCTAACCACTGAGCTATGGAGCCATTGTTAGAAAACATTATTTAATAGTCTCCTCTCCTCCTTTCTTTGTCTCCTCTCCTTCATGACCATCTATTTGTTATTTTTAGGGGTAGATCAACTTTAATATTGCAGATTGATTGTGGGTTCTTTCAATGTAATTGTCTGCATCCTTTCCAATCCCCCATATATATTTTTTTACAAACATTTTATTTTATTATGTTCCCATAACCCTACCACCCCTCCCCTAATTGGAGAAAATTACTGGACAACAATACTTAGGCTTCTACTTCTAGCTTATACATTCTATAAACATATTACGGACACAGTATATTTTATATTACTCATATATTTTTTAACATTTTTACACCCACCCTTCAGCTACCCTCAACCCATCCCACCAATCTCTGAAAACCATCCCGTTTACTTTTTGTTAGCTGCACGTTTGACATAACTCCACAAGTGGTCTTTGTGATATCATTCAACAATTATTATACAATTTGTAAAAATAAATATAAAAAAATCCCCAAATAATGTCATTTTTTAAAATAATTAGCATATTTGACTTTAGCCATAATATTTGTTGTAATTGGCCTTTTTCTTCATTCTTTTCTGGTGGATTAAACTGAAATTGCAACCAGTGTTCTATGGCTTGTTTAAAAACAGTGATATTCTGGAGATTATTTCATTTTCAAATAACCGAAAGTGAGAGGTTGCAATATCAATAAAGGGAAAAGGTCTATTCTTGTACATGGATCATTGTAACTAATCTGCTGGAAAACCAGTTTGAATTTAAATACAACTTTTATCTTACAGTTAATATAAGGAAAAGTTCTAGTTAATGTTGTTTTTCTTTCAACATGCATCGCTGGTTTACATGACCTCTGCTACTCCTGTCTCTAGTTTCAGCCCTTTTTTAATCATGATGGGCGAACCAGGCTAGAATCGGCAAACGTGTAATCGTATCGTCAGTTTGTTTGGCAAGTCTCTTACAGTAGTTGTAATGCAGAGAATTATTTTTGCAGGGTGATACTGTCAGTTTGTTGTCACATTTAGAACTTTCTGCTGTATAGAGCAAGATAAATGGAATCTCCCACCCTCTGCATTTAGGTGTAAGGTTGCAGATGAATGTCACAGAGGGTGGTGGAGTCATAATCAAGGCCCCAGTGAGAATTGAACTCACGACCCCTGGTTTACAAGACCAGTGCTCTAACCACTGAGCTATGGAGCCATTGTTAGAAAACATTATTTAATAGTCTCCTCTCCTCCTTTCTTTGTCTCCTCTCCTTCATGACCATCTATTTGTTATTTTTAGGGGTAGATCAACTTTAATATTGCAGATTGATTGTGGGTTCTTTCAATGTAATTGTCTGCATCCTTTCCAATCCCCCATATATATTTTTTTACAAACATTTTATTTTATTATGTTCCCATAACCCTACCACCCCTCCCCTAATTGGAGAAAATTACTGGACAACAATACTTAGGCTTCTACTTCTAGCTTATACATTCTATAAACATATTACGGACACAGTATATTTTATATTACTCATATATTTTTTCAACATTTTTACACCCACCCTTCAGCTACCCTCAACCCATCCCACCAATCTCTGAAAACCATCCCGTTTACTTTTTGTTAGCTGCACGTTTGACATAACTCCACAAGTGGTCTTTGTGATATCATTCAACAATTATTATACAATTTGTAAAAATAAATATAAAAAAATCCCCAAATAATGTCATTTTTTAAAATAATTAGCATATTTGACTTTAGCCATAATATTTGTTGTAATTGGCCTTTTTCTTCATTCTTTTCTGGTGGATTAAACTGAAATTGCAACCAGTGTTCTATGGCTTGTTTAAAAACAGTGATATTCTGGAGATTATTTCATTTTCAAATAACCGAAAGTGAGAGGTTGCAATATCAATAAAGGGAAAAGGTCTATTCTTGTACATGGATCATTGTAACTAATCTGCTGGAAAACCAGTTTGAATTTAAATACAACTTTTATCTTACAGTTAATATAAGGAAAAGTTCTAGTTAATGTTGTTTTTCTTTCAACATGCATCGCTGGTTTACATGACCTCTGCTACTCCTGTCTCTAGTTTCAGCCCTTTTTTAATCATGATGGGCGAACCAGGATAGAATCGGCAAACGTGTAATCGTATCGTCAGTTTGTTTGGCAAGTCTCTTACAGCAGTTGTAATGCAGAGAATTATTTTTGCAGGGTGATACTGTCAGTTTGTTGTCACATTTAGAACTTTCTGCTGTATAGAGCAAGATAAATGGAATTTCCCACCCTCTGCATTTAGGTGTAAAGTTGCAGATGAATGTCACAGAGGGTGGTGGAGTCATAATCAAGGCACTAGTGAGAATTGAACTCACGACCCCTGGTTTGCAAGAACAGTGCTCTAACCACTGAGCTATGGAGCCATTGTTAGGAAACATTATTTAATAGTCTCCTCTCCTCCTTTCTTTGTCTCCTCTCCTTCATGACCATCTATTTGTTATTTTTAGGGGTAGATCAACTTTAATATTGCAGATTGATTGTGGGTTCTTTCAATGTAATTGTCTGCATCCTTTCCAATCCCCCATATATATTTTTTTACAAACATTTTATTTTATTATGTTCCCATAACCCTACCACCCCTCCCCTAATTGGAGAAAATTAATGGACAACAATACTTAGGCTTCTACTCCTTTAAACTTCTTCTTTAAACATATTACGGACACAGTATATTTTACATTACTCATATATTTTTTAACATTTTTTACTCCCACCCTTCAGCTACCCTCAACCCCTCCCACCAATCTCTGAAAAACATCCCGTTTACTTTTTGTTAGCTGCACGTTTGACATAACTCCACAAGTGGTCTTTGTGATATCATTCAACAATTATTATACAATTTGTAAAAATAAAAAATAAAAAATCCCCAAATAATGTTATTTTTTTAAATAATTAGCATATTTGACTTTAGCCATAATATTTGTTTTAATTGGCCTATTTCTTCATTATTTTCTGGTAGATTAAACTGAAATTGCAACCAGTGTTCTATGGCTTGTATAAAAACAGTGATATTCTGGAGATTATTTCATTTTCAAATAACCGAAAGTGAGAGGTTGCAATATCTATAAAGGGAAAAGGTCTATTCTTGTACATGGGTCATTGTAACTAATCTGCTGGAAAACCAGTTTGGATTTAAATACAACTTTTATCTTACAGTTAATATAAGGAAAAGTTCTAGTTAACGTTGTTATTCTTTCAACATGCATCGCTGGTTTACATGACCTCTGCTACTACTGTCTCTAGTTTCAGCCCTTTTTTAATCATGATGGGTGGCCCAGGACAGAATCGGCAAACGTGTAATCGTATCGTCAGCTTGTTTGGCAATGTCTCTTACAGTAGTTGTAATGCAGAGAATTATTTTTGCAGGGTGATACTGTCAGTTTGTTGTCACATTTAGAACTTTCTGCTGTATAGAGCAAGAGAAATGGAATCTCCCACCATCTGCATTTAGGTGTAAAGATTCAGAAGAATGGCACAGAGGGTGGTGGAGTGATAATCAAGGCCCCAGTGAGAATTGAACTCACGACCCCTGGTTTACAAGACCAGTGCTCTAACCCCTGAGCTATGGAGCCATTCTTAGGAAACCTTCTTTAATAGTCTCCTCTCCTCCTTTCCTTGTCTCCTCTCCTTCATGACCATCTATTTGTTCTTTTTAGGGGTAGATCAACTTTAATATTGCAGATTGATTGTGGGTTCTTTCAATGTAATTGTCTGCATCCTTTCCAATCCCCCATATATATTTTTTTACAAACATTTTATTTTATTATGTTCCCATAACCCTACCACCCCTCCCCTAATTGGAGAAAATTAATGGACAACAATACTTAGGCTTCTACTTCTTTAAACTTCTTCTTTAAACATATTACGGACACAGTATATTTTACATTACTCATATATTTTTTTACATTTTTTACTCCCACCCTTCAGCTACCCTCAACCCCTCCCACCAATCTCTGAAAACCATCCCGTTTACTTTTTGTTAGCTGCACGTTTGACATAACTCCACAAGTGGTCTTTGTGATATCATTTAACAATTATTATACAATTTGTAAAAATAAAAAATCCCCAAATAATGTCATTTTTTAAATAATTAGCATATTTGACTTTAGCCATAATATTTGTTGTAATTGGCCTATTTCTTCATTCTTTTCTGGTGGATTAAACTGAAATTGCAACCAGTGTTCTATGGCTTGTTTAAAAACAGTGATATTCTGGAGATGATTTCATTTTCAAATAACCGAAAGGGAGAGGTTGCAATATCAATAAAGGGAAAAGGTCTATTCTTGTACATGGGTCATTGTAACTAATCTGCTGGAAAACCAGTTTGGATTTAAATACAACTTTTATCTTACACTTAATATAAGGAAAAGTTCTAGTTAACGTTGTTATTCTTTCAACATGCATCGCTGGTTTAGATGACCTCTGCTACGCCTGTCTCTAGTTTCAGCCTTTTTTTAATCATGATGGGTGGCCCAGGACAGAATCGGCAAACGTGTAATCGTATCGTCAGCTTGTTTGGCAATGTCTCTTATAGTAGTTGTAATGCAGAGAATTATTTTTGCAGGGTGATACTGTCAGTTTGTTGTCACATTTAGAACTTTCTGCTGTATAGAGCAAGAGAAATGGAATCTCCCACCCTGTGCATTAGGTGTAAAGTTTCAGATGAATGTCACAGAGGGTGGTGGAGTGATAATCAAGGCCCCAGTGAGAATTGAAATCACGACCCCTGGTTTGCAAGACCAGTTCTCTAACCACTGAGCTATGGAGCCATTGTTAGGAAACATACTTTAATAGTCTCCTCTCCTCCTTTCTTTGTCTCCTCTCCTTCATGACCATCTATTTGTTATTTTTAGGGGTAGATCAACTTTAATATTGCAGATTGATTGTGGGTTCTTTCAATGTAATTGTCTGCATCCTTTCCAATCCCCCATATATATTTTTTTACAAACATTTTATTTTATTATGTTCCCATAACCCTACCACCCCTCCCCTAATTGGAGACAATTAATGGAAAACAATACTTAGGCTTCTACTTCTTTAAACTTCTTCTTTAAACATATTACGGACACAGTATATTTTACATTACTCATATATTTTTTAACATTTTTTACTCCCACCCTTCAGCTACCCTCAACCCCTCCCACCAATCTCTGAAAACCATCCCGTTTACTTTTTGTTAGCTGCACGTTTGACATAACTCCACGAGTGGTCTTTGTGATATCATTTAACAATTATTATACAATTTGTAAAAATAAAAAATCCCCAAATAATGTCATTTTTTAAATAATTAGCATATTTGACTTTAGCCATAATATTTGTTGTAATTGGCCTATTTCTTCATTCTTTTCTGGTGGATTAAACTGAAATTGCAACCAGTGTTCTACGGCTCGTTTAAAAACAGTGATATTCTGGAGATGATTTCATTTTCAAATAACCGAAAGGGAGAGGTTGCAATATCAATAAAGGGAAAAGGTCTATTCTTGTACATGGGTCATTGTAACTAATCTGCTGGAAAACCAGTTTGGATTTAAATACAATTTTTATCTTACAGTTAATATAAGGAAAAGTTCTAGTTAACGTTGTTATTCTTTCAACATGCATCGCTGGTTTACATGACCTCTGCTACGCCTGTCTCTAGTTTCAGCCTTTTTTTAATCATGATGGGTGGCCCAGGACAGAATCGGCAAACGTGTAATCGTATCGTCAGCTTGTTTGGCAATGTCTCTTATAGTAGTTGTAATGCAGAGAATTATTTTTGCAGGGTGATACTGTCAGTTTGTTGTCACATTTAGAACTTTCTGCTGTATAGAGCAAGAGAAATGGAATCTCCCACCCTGTGCATTAGGTGTAAAGTTTCAGATGAATGTCACAGAGGGTGGTGGAGTCATAATCAAGGCCCCAGTGAGAATTGAACTCACGACCCCTGGTTTACAAGACCAGTGCTCTAACCACTGATCTATGCCATTCTTAGGAAAGCTTCTCTTAATTGTCTCCTCTCCTCCTTTCCTTGTCTCCTCTCCTTCATGACCATCTATTTGTTATTTTTAGGGGTAGATCAACTTTAATATTGCAGATTGATTGTGGGTTCTTTCAATGTAATTGTCTGCATCCTTTCCAATCCCCCATATATATTTTTTTACAAACATTTTATTTTATTATGTTCCCATAACCCTACCACCCCTCCCCTAATTGGAGAAAATTAATGGACAACAATACTTAGGCTTCTACTTCTTTAAACTTCTTCTTTAAACATATTACGGACACAGTATATTTTATATTACTCATATATTTTTTAACATTTTTTACTCCCACCCTTCAGCTACCCTCAACCCCTCCCACCAATCTCTGAAAACCATCCCGTTTACTTTTTGTTAGCTGCACGTTTGACATAACTCCACGAGTGGTCTTTGTGATATCATTTAACAATTATTATACAATTTGTAAAAATAAAAAATCCCCAAATAATGTCATTTTTTTAATAATTAGCATATTTGACTTTAGCCATAATATTTGTTGTAATTGGCCTATTTCTTCATTCTTTTCTGGTGGATTAAACTGAAATTGCAACCAGTGTTCTACGGCTTGTTTAAAAACAGTGATATTCTGGAGATGATTTCATTTTCAAATAACCGAAAGGGAGAGGTTGCAATATCAATAAAGGGAAAAGGTCTATTCTTGTACATGGGTCATTGTAAATAATCTGCTGGAAAACCAGTTTGGATTTAAATACAACTTTTATCTTACAGTTAATATAAGGAAAAGTTCTAGTTAACGTTGTTTTTCTTTCAACATGCATCGCTGGTTTACATGACCTCTGCTACTCCTGTCTCTAGTTTCAGCCCTTTTTTAATCATGATGGGCGGCCCAGGATAGAATCGGCAAACGTGTAATCGTATCGTCAGTTTGTTTGGCAAGTCTCTTACATTAGTTGTAATGCAGAGAATTATTTTTGCAGGGTGATACTGTCAGTTTGTTGTCACATTTAGAACTTTCTGCTGTATATAGCAAGAGAAATGGAATCTCCCACCCTCTGCATTTAGGTGTAAAGTTGCAGATGAATGTCACAGAGGGTGGTGGAGTCATAATCAAGGCCCCAGTGAGAATTGAACTCACGACCCCTAGTTTACAAGACCAGTGCTCTAACCACTGAGCTATGGAGCCATTCTTAGGAAACCTTCTTTAATTGTCTCCTCTCCTCCTTTCCTTGTCTTCTCTCCTTCATGACCATCTATTTGTTATTTTTAGGGGTAGATCAACTTTAATATTGCAGATTGATTGTGGGTTCTTTAAATGTAATTGTCTGCATCCTTTCCAATCCCCCATATATATTTCTTTACAAACATTTTATTTTATTATGTTCCCATAACCCTACCACCCCTCCCCTAATTGGAGAAAATTAATGGACAACAATACTTAGGCTTCTACTTCTAGCTTATACATTCTATAAACATATTACGGACACAGTATATTTTATATTACTCATATATTTTTTCAACATTTTTACACCCACCCTTCAGCTACCCTCAACCCCTCCCACCAATCTCTGAAAACCATCCCGTTTACTTTTTGTTAGCTGCACGTTTCACATAACTCCACGAGTGGTCTTTGTGATATCATTTAACAATTATTATACAATTTGTAAAAATAAAAAATCCCCAAATAATGTCATTTTTTAAATAATTAGCATATTTGACTTTAGCCATGATTTTTGTTGTAATTGGCCTATTTCTTCATTCTTTTCTGGTGGATTAAACTGAAATTGCAACCAGTGTTCTATGGCTTGTTTAAAAACAGTGATATTCTGGAGATGATTTCATTTTCAAATAACCGAAAGTGAGAGGTTGCAATATCAATAACGGGAAAAGGTCTATTCTTGTACATGGGTCATTGTAACTAATCTGCTGGAAAACCAGTTTGGATTTAAATACAACTTTTATCTTACAGTTAATATAAGGAAAAGTTCTAGTTAACGTTGTTATTCTTTCAACATGCATCGCTGGTTTACATAACCTCTGCTACTCCTGTCTCTAGTTTCAGCCCTTTTTTAATCATGATGGGCGGCCCAGGCTAGAATCGACAAACGTGTAATCGTATGGTCAGTTTGTTTGGCAATGTCTGTTACAGTAGTTGTTATGCAGATAATTATTTTTGCAGGGTGATACTGTCAGTTTGTTGTCACATTTAGAACTTTCTGGTGTGTAGAGCAGGAGAAAAGGAATCTCCCACCCTGTGCATTTAGGTGTAGCATTTCAGATGAATGTCGCAGAGGGTGGTGGAGTCATAATCATGGCCCCAGTGAGAATTGAACTCACGACACCTGTTTTACAAGACCAGTGCTCTAACCACTGAGCTATGGAGACATTCTTAGGAAACCTTCTTTAATAGTCTCCTCTCCTCCTTTCCTTGTCTCCTCTCCTTCATGACCATCTATTTGTTATTTTTAGGGGTAGATCAACTTTAATATTGCAGATTGATTGTGGGTTCTTTCAATGTAATTGTCTGCATCCTTTCCAATCCCCCATATATATTTTTTTACAAACATTTTATTTTATTATGTTCCCATGACCCTACCACCCCTCCCCTAATTGGAGAAATTTACTGGACAACAATACTTAGGCTTCTACTTCTAGCTTATACATTCTATAAACATATTACGGACACAGTATATTTTATATTACTCATATATTTAAAAAAAAAAAAATACTCCCACCCTTCAGCTACCCTCAACCCATCCCACCAATCTCTGAAAACCATCCCATTTACTTTTTGTTAGCTGCACATTTGACATAACTCCACAAGTGGTCTTTGTGATATCATTCAACAATTATTATACAATTTGTAAAAATAAAAAATAAAAAATCCCCAAATAATGTCATTTTTTAAATAATTAGCATATTTGACTTTAGCCATAATATTTGTTGTAATTGGCCTATTTCTTCATTCTTTTCTGGTGGATTAAACTGAAATTGCAACCAGTGTTCTATGGCTTGTTAAAAAACAGTGATATTCTGGAGATGATTTCATTTTCAAATAACCGAAAGTGAGAGGTTGCAATATCAATAAAGGGAAAAGTTCTATTCTTGTACATGGGTCATTGTAACTAATCTGCTGGAAAACCAGTTTGAATTTAAATACAGCTTTTATCTTACAGTTAATATAAGGAAAAGTTCTAGTTAATGTTGTTTTTCTTTCAACATGCATCGCTGGTTTACATGACCTCTGCTACTCCTGTCTCTAGTTTCAGCCCTTTTTTAATCATGATGGGCGAACCAGGATAGAATCGGCAAACGTGTAATCGTATCGTCAGTTTGTTTGGCAAGTCTCTTACAGTAGTTGTAATGCAGATAATTATTTTTGCAGGTTGATACTGTCAGTTTGTTGTCACATTTAGAACTTTCTGCTGTATAGAGCAAGATAAATGGAATCTCCC